>NC_134880.1:13137167-13139667 GCF_041734735.1 Babylonia areolata | reverse complement strand
ATTTTTTCCCCTTCTCTGTGAATGCGTTTTTCTGTTGTATATGTATTTTGCGTCTATTTATAGACATACTGCCACTTAACGTTTCATGTAGTTGAACTTCCACATATCACTGTTGCTTTTGTATTCGTGTATTCAGTAATATGATTTAGAAATATCCAATGCACTGGTCAAGCCATGAGAGCCTACCCGCCCCCCCTCCTCCCGCAACACATCCATCCAGACGCCGATCTACCAGAGCTGAAGACATTAGTCAGAGCAGACGACACAGTCTCAGACAGCCCAGGGAAGGTTAGGTTGATTAAAGGTTCCACAGCCTTTTCAGCCCACTGGGGCATTGAATTCATTGAGAACACTGTATCACAAAGTCAGAAACTCCTGACCAGTTCTGCTACGGCACTTCAGGAATCAGAACAGATCCGATCAAAAGGGGAAGAAAAAGCCCCCCCAAAGAAAACAAACCAATAACAACTAAAGTGAAGTGAAACAAAGTTAGTTTTGTTTTGCACTTCAGGTTTCCTTTCATTATTGCTTGGCAGATGTGGTGTAGCGTATATGGATTTGTCCGAACGCAGTGACACCTCCTTGAGCTACTGAAACTGAAACTGAAACTTTCATTATCAAACATTGTGTGTATTTTCGCCATTGCGTTTGTTGATCGTTTTCAACACATGAAAAAGCACGATATAAGCTCAGGCTTGTTGTTGCTCGAGTTTTTTTTTTTCCTTTTTCTTTATTAAACGCTGTATTTTGTCTTGTTTTTTGATGTTAGAATTTTCCAAATCTAAGTCAAGCGTGGACGAGACGGTCTCAGAGCGCCAGAGAAGGAGGTCAGCACTATTGCAGGGCCCCTCGTGGAAGCACCGTAGAAATCGCCTTGGCAGAGTTCGTTGGTCTGTTAGGCGTTGGACCTCTGATCCAGTGTTCACCAGTGATCAGGGTTCCAGACCTCGTTTCAGCATGGTGTTGTGTGTCCTTGGGTAAAGGCACTTTACTTCGATTTTCCTGACCCCACCCAGGTGTGTGGACAGGGTACCTGACGGTTTAAATAATCTTTAATTGTTCAACAATACACATGATTACAGTGCAATCAATGACAAAAGAGCATCAACAAGCTTAAAGCTTATACTGTGCTCACAACGTTGCACTTCAATTTTAAAATGACGGCTGATGAACCATATTATCAATTGTATCAAATGACATTAATAAACAGTAAGTAATGAAATAATGAAATAAAACAAATAAACAAACAATGCATAATATAGTAAAATAATGCTAATATCAATATTAACATGAGATTAAATTTATTATCACCAGAGGAATCGGCCTGATAGAAAAGAAACACGAAGAAAAAAAAGAAGAAAAAAAAGAAGAAATTTAGAAGAATTCTGGGTAAGGTGGTGGGGGAGGGGAAACAGAGAAGAGAGGAGAAATTCTGACAGATCATTGGCCAATCCATTCAACTTTGAATATTTGGTCAGTCAAATAAATCCAACACATATTTGACGAATAGAATCATGTTGTACCCGTTCTTCACAATACTTTCTAAGTTAAAATCTATTTGAATCGGAGATAAACTGGTGAACAGTTTGAAATATGAATATATTTGTATGATTTTGGAGAACAGGATCTCCATGCAACAGAGTTTTAACGTGGATGTAGTTTGGAGATAAAGTTAAGACCAAGGTGCCTGACGAAGGTTAAAACGGCGGAAGTAGGAGAAAGTTTTAGGGTCCGGCCTTTTCAATGCCGAGCCCCAGGCACTGTCATGACAGTGGATAGTTCATTCACTGTCCACATGGCCGTAAAATGACTCGTTGTTGCTCAAGTTTTCCTTTCTATGTATTGAACGCCGCATTTTGTCTTATGTTCTTGATATTTGAATGTTTAAACCAAAAGGCCATGGGACCTATAACCCCCCCCCCCGCCCCTCCGTCCCCACCCCCCCTCCCCTCCGCCCCCTCCCGCCCCGGCTCCCATTTCTTTTTAAATGTGGAAATGTGTTGACGGGGCCGGCACGGTAAGGGGAAGCGGGTGGACCAAGCGAAGCGGTAAAGTGGCTGTCTACTGTGCCACCAGCGGTGCCGGCCTCTGCTGATCCCATGATTAGTGAGGCGTCACTCCCCGGAACAACACAGCACAGCACAGCACAGCACAGCACAGCGCGGGACGTTGAGACGGGACCCACCTGGGCCACATTATCCACCCCCTCACCCCCACCCCGCTGTAATCACTCAGGGGTTAGTAGTGACAGGGGCGTGGTGTGGCGACAGCTCAGGTGACAAGTCTACTACTGCTACTGCTGCTACTTCTACTCCTCCTCCTCCTACTGCTACTACTACTAGTAACATCAGAAAATTTATATAGTGCTTTCCAGCCTCTCAAAACCCTTTTCTACCACACGTCAATCATACACAAAGCACACAAAAACACAGACAGACAGACAGACAGACAGACACACACACACACACACACACACACACACACACACACACACACACAC
>NC_134880.1:13127167-13132167 GCF_041734735.1 Babylonia areolata | reverse complement strand
ATGTCTGAATGAGTTATTTGTCCACGAAATACCATTCCGAAAAGAAAAAAAAAAGAAAAAGAAAAACAAAAAACAACAGCAACAACAAAAAACAAACAAAAAAAAAACAGAATAAAGATTGCCTAAAGTTTACATAGGTTGTTATCCTTACTCGTCCACTAAGAACAACACAGCAAGAACAACAAACAAATAACACAAATAGAAACAAAACCCCCACAATAATTATCCTCATAAAAAAATAAATACAAGGAAAATTGACCATGATTATGGTGATGATACATTTTCTTGTTTTCTATTATTGTTATCATCACGATTCTTCTTTTTTTTTTCTTCTTCTGACTTATCGGGGGGTAGCAGGTGAGTGAGGGGGTGGGGGAGGTCGGGGTGGGGGCAGGGTGTGTGTGGGGGGGGGGGGGGGGGGGAGAGGGGGCACTTATTGTCTGTTCACGACACAGCCAGAAACGTTGCTGTGTGCAGTTTCATTGAAAAGAGATATGGTGGTATAGACTTGACGTGTCGTTCTGTAAGTCAGACCATCTGGTGCTCAGTTGTCAAGGCAGTGTGTGTGTGTGTGTGTGTGTGTGTGTGTGTGTGTGTGTGTGTGTGTGTGTGTGTGTCAGAGAGAAGGTGTGTGTATGTGTGTGTGTGTGTGTGTGTGTGTGTGTGTGTGTGTGTGTATGTGTGTGTCAGAGAGAAGGTGTGTGTGTGTGTGTGTGTGTGTGTGTGTGTGTGTGTGTGTGTGTGTGTGTGTGTGTGTGTGTTGGAAGGGGTTGGGCGGTGTTTTGGGGAAACATTTACTGTGAAAACTGGAGGTCGTTTCGCTTCCATTGTCCCGTCCTTGCTATCATTCTCATCATCTTCGACATCATCATCATCATCATCATTGTGGCTGTCGTTGTCGTCATCCTACTCCTCATGTATACATTCATTTATACACCACCATTATACACACACACTTACATACATGCATACATTCAAACATACATACATACATCCTACCTACCTACCTATCTGCATACATACTAGAGAGAGAGAGAGAGCGAGAGCGAGGGGTAAATACTCCATCCGACATAGGTTTTCTTTCACACACACACACACACACACACACACACACACACACACACACACACACACACCCACACACTTACTCACACACACATACTCACACACTCACTCATTCACACACACACACACACACACACACACACACACACACACTACACACACACATACACACACACTCACTCATTCACACACACACACACACACACACACACACACACACACACACACAGGACGTCGACTGACGATGAAACTCTTCATGTGAATACCCTTTACCTCTACGAAAAAAAAAAAAACCAAAAAAAAAAATGAATGACCACCACCCACACCCACACCCATCCCCTCCCCATCCCACCTCACTCCACCCGTTCCCTGATTGTTCCCCCCGCCCCCACCACCCCCAACCCCCCACACGTCCTCAAAACACACAAAAGATCGCCGGGGCCAGTAAACAGTCCAAACCACCACAGCAGGTAGGTATAGACACTTAGCTCTCGTTGCAAGACACTGACTGACTTGACAAGCGCACAGAAACCGGATAGCCCCTATTGTCACCCGCTTCAAACCAGGATCGATACTCAAGCCAGCCACTAATCTCGGGTAGTAGCGGGTTGGGTGTGTGTGTGTGTGTGGGGGGGGGGATTGGGGGGCGGATGGGGTTGGGGGAAAAGGGGTGTGGAGGGAGAGGGGATGAGGGAATTGGGGGTAGGGGTGGGGTTGGGGGTTGGGTGAGAGGAGGGATGGGGTAGTGGTGGAGAGTCTCTTGATGATACACATTCAGAGGGATTGTCTGAATGGGGGGAAGAAGAAGAAGAAGAAGAAGAAGAAGAGGACACAGTTTGTGTGGAATTGGGGTGACGATAGTGGTGGCGGTGGAGAGAGAGAGAGAAAGAGAGAGAGAGTGTGTGCGTGCGTTTGTGTGTGTCTGTGTCTGTGTGTGAGGATGAGGGTGGAGGGAGAGGGGGGGTGGCAGAGGGTTTGGGGGCTAGGGGTGGGGGGGGGGGGGAGGTAAAAAAAAAAGAGGACCTGAAGGAGTAGATGGGTGTGTGAGTGTGTGTATGTTGGGGGTAGGTTTGGAGGGAGCTGGTTCACAGTAGATATATGGAGGAATGCGGTGGGTGTGTAAGGTAATTGATAGTAGCGAGACATTCCTGATAGAAATGTCACCGGTCTCGATCACCGGTAAAGAACATTATATAGACCTATCACTGCTATCGATAGCTGTTACACGTAGAGAGAGAGAGAGGGGGGTGAGAAAGAGAGAGAGAGGAGAGAGAGAGAGGGGGGAGGGGTTGAAAGAGAGAGAGACAGAGAGAGGGAGAGAGAGAGATAGAGAGAGAGAGGGAGGAAGAAAGAGAAAGAGGGAGGGGGAGGGAGAGAGAGAGAGAGGGAGAGAGAGGGAGAGAAAGAGAGAGAGAAAGGGAGGGAGGAAGATAGAGAGAGAGAGGGCGAGAGAGAGAAAGAGAGAGAGGGGGAGAGAGAGAGGGGGAGAGATAGAAAGAGAGAGAAAGAAAGAGAGAGAGAAAGAGGGAGGGAGAGAGAGGGGGAGGGAGGGAGAGAGGGAGGGAGAGAGATAGAGAGGGAGAGGGAGGGAGAGAGAGAGAGAGAAAGAGGGAGGGGGAGATAGAAAGAGAGAGGGGGAGGGATGGAGAGAGAGAGATAGAGAGAGAGAGAAAGAGAGATAGGGAGAGAGAGAGAGAAAGGAGGGAGATATAGAAAGAGAGAGGGGGAGGGAGGGAGGGAGGGAGAGAGAGAGAGAGAGACAGACAGGCTGAGGTGGGTGGTGAGTAAGGTGTGGATGGAACCGCAGGATATAAACAGATGGCCGTGTTTCCAGACGGCTTGTGTTTGACTTATGATTCACATCACGTTCCCCCCGCACCCTCCCCTCCCCCCCCCCCTCCCGACCCCCCTAACCCCCAATACCCCCTAGCCAAAGATAACTCCCGGCCATCCACACATACACACACACGCACACACAATCTCTGTCTGTCTCTGTCTCTGTCTCCCTCTCTCTTGATCACAAGTTCACCATTGCCCGAATTGCGTATGTTGTGCTTGGCTAAGGAATTCGGCATGTTCCAGTTTACACACAGTGCGTCTTTATTTACTTTTGATTTCATAGTAGATGTTATGAATTTGTGCCGATGGCTTCCCCTGTCAGATTTGGTCCCGGACTTTTCTTTATTTTTTTCATGTTCTTCACGACACGATAAGATAGGATAGGACAGGACAGGACAGGACAGGATAGGACAGGATAGGATAGGATAGGACAAGATAGGATAAGACAGGATAGGATACGACAGGTCAGGATAGGATCGGATCGGATAGGACAGGATAGGATACGACGCAATACGATGCGATGCGATGCACGTCACATCACGTCACGACACGACACGATACGATACGATACGATACGACATGATACGATACGATACGACACGACGATACGATACGATATTACACGATACGATACGATACGATACCATACCATACGATATGATATATGATATGATATGATACGATACGAAACGATACGATACGATACGATACGTAACGACACGACACGACACGACACGACACGATACGTTACGTTACGTTACGACATGATACGATACGATACGATATTATACGATACGATATGATATGATATGATACGATACGATACGATATGATATGATATGATATGATACATAACGACAAGACACGACAAGACACGATACGATACGACTCGACACGACACGACACGATACGATACGACACGACACGACACCACACGATACGATACGACACGATACGAAACCACACGATACGATACGACTCGTTACTCGTGTTCCCTTCCCTGTTATGATATCCTTTGTATAGTGTAGCATAGTATAGTATAGTATTGCGTTGCGTTGTATTGGGGGTGGGGGCTGGGGGGTAAAAATCCCGCTGCGTACATGGGACTCGAACTCATGGACGCTCGATTCCGAATCTAGGGCCATTACCACTGGGCCACCTTTCCCACGGCGTTCTTCCAACTCATGGTAGAAGCCGAGGTGGACCCCCACACACAGACTGCATCAAGGAACACGTCAGCATTGTGACATGACCCCAAAGACACTGGTAGTCTCCACCTGCGACAGAACACACACTGATGAGGAACTGATGAACACACACTGATGACCCCACACATACACAAAGTCTGTCGGCAGGTTCTACCTCCTCTCCGCCAACAGCCGTCTCTCCATTGCCAGCAAGAGGAGGCCAGACTGACTCCTGTCCAGACATTCCACTGACCTCACCATGCCCGTGGCTCAGTGGGTCAGGCGTCAGTTCAACGTCAGGTGTGGGACTTGTGATCCAGTGTTCACCGGTGATCAGGGTTCGAGGTCCCGTTTCGGCATGGTGTTGTGTCCTTGGGAAATGCACTTTACTCCGATTTTCCTGATTCCTTCTCGGTGTGAATGAAGTACCTGACTTCAAGTTGGGGAAGGATACGACAGCGGCAGGGGAGAGGAAAGGGCCTCGCCTTCCCACGCCGAACCCTAGACAACAGTGGATAAGAATTCGTTGTCCCGATGGCCGTAAAAAGGGTGTCGGACATCGGTGATAAACTCTTTTTTTTTTTAAAGTCCATGGACAGAGACATTTTGTATTTGTATTGCTTTTTATCACAACAGATTTCTCTGTGTGAAATTCGGGCTGCTCTCCCCAGGGAGAGCGCATCGCTATACTACAGCGCCAGCCCCCCCCCCCCCCCCCCCCCGGCCCCCTTTTTTTTCTTGCGTGCAGTTTCATTTTGTTTTTCCTATTGAAGTGGATTTTTTTTTTTACAGAATTTTGCCAAGAACAACCCTTTTGTTGCCGTGGGTTCTTTTACGTGCGCGAAGTGCATGCTGCACACGGGACCTCGGTTTATCGTCTCATCCGAATGACTAGCGTCCAGACCACCA
>NC_134880.1:13069667-13114667 GCF_041734735.1 Babylonia areolata | reverse complement strand
CCGGACCGATAATTATTTAAACGATGCACTTTTCTGTTTAACTCGTTTCATTCAGTGAAGAATGATATATATATATATATATATATATATATATATATATATATCATAGATATAATCATATATATATATAATTATGTAAACCAAAGTTATAATCGAAAAAAAGAGAATTGCTCTGACTGCAGCTTGGCAACCTTCTTATCAACTCCCACCCTCTACCTCATTTCCCCACCTTAGATCTCATATCTGATTTCCAGGGAACCTTTTTTTTTTTTTTTTTTTTTTTTTTTATCAGTAACGGAAATCCTGATAAAATAGTATTTTGGGGATGGTTTGGGTTGTGGTTGGGGCTGGGGGTGGGGGGGGGGGTGGGGGGTGGGGTGGTTGTTAAAAAAGAAGAAGAATGTATGACTTTATGATAATGTAAGACCTTTCTTCTGTCGTTTTATTGAACAATGACCAGCGGTATATGACCTAGTGACTTAGATAAACATGGCACGCGATGAACTGAATATGTTATCAAGAATAACATAACGCTGGCAGAAGAATGGACGAAGGTTGTCCGATGTCACCACAGCCTCACCAAACAGTCACAGAAAACTGCCACTTTGTTTTCTCACCAGCACTCTTGCAGCACACTGTTTATTACAGAAGGCACTGCCCCGTGAGACGGTTCGTCGCAAAACTTTCTCTCCTTATCCTAGTGCTCTGCTCGAGACATGATCCCAACATCTGTGCATTGTAGCCCGTCCCAGTGTCTGTCTGTCTGTCTGTTGACAGGCTGTCTCCCGTTTGCCCGATAATGATTGTCTTTCCCTTATGGAAGAAGACACTGTCATCTTTAACTTCACTGTGTATATATAGAAATAATCATGGCTTTATCTCTTGGGAAGCAAAGTAGCTCTGCTCTGTGAGAGTCATAGTCCTTCACAAGACTAAGCTGTAAATGACTTCCCATTGCATTGAGAAACCATTGATAATTATTACAGGGAAATACAACCGATGAAGTGTGTGGGCGTGGTGTGCAGGTCGGCAGGGCGTGAGTGAGGTGGAGGTGCTGACGGGCCTCATCTACACCACGCAGGCCTCCAAGCGGCCGTCCTACATGGGCGACAACGCCGTCAACCACGGCGGCGCCGACGGCTGGTACTGGCACAACCTGCTCAACGTCACCAAGGTGCACCCCGCCGAGGACTTCACCAACTGGGCACCCGGGCACCCGGCCACCAACAAAACGGACGTGTCCTTCCCGCCGTCCTGCATGCACCTGGAGGGGAAGCAGCGGCTGCAGTGGGTTACCACGCACTGTCACCGCCCCAAGACCTTCATCTGCCACTTCAACGCCGTGCCCACTCACGGCAGGGACCGGAACAGGAAGAGGAAGAAGAAGAAGAAGAAGGAGCGCAGGACGCGGCACCAAGGCAAGCGGCACCGGGGGGGCGGACGGAAACGCCGACAGGGCGGCAGGAGGAACAGGGACCAGGAGG
This sequence comes from Babylonia areolata, assembly GCF_041734735.1. Classification (NCBI taxonomy): domain Eukaryota; kingdom Metazoa; phylum Mollusca; class Gastropoda; order Neogastropoda; family Buccinidae; genus Babylonia; species Babylonia areolata. Next base: position 13,113,183 of record NC_134880.1, on the reverse strand, counting down.
AACGAGAGAACGGGTAGTGGTGAGGGAGAGGGAGGAGGGGGGTGCAGCTGACTGGGGAAGGAGTCAGTGCGTGTTTGACGAGTGGCGAGCAGGACAAGGGCCATCAGACGGCGAAACAAGAAGAGGACGCTGTGAGAAAGAGAAAAAAACCAGGACGACAAAGGTGTGAGCAACAAGCAACAGGCGGCTGGATACTGAGAAGAAGCGTGACTCCTCATCCACGGGCATGAGGAGTCTGGAAACATTCACCTGGTACTGGTTTTAACTGTCGGTTTTGCAACGTCTGTTGTGCTGACCTTTAACAAGTGGTCAACCCAGCACGATGAAGTATTGAAGTTCGCCTGTACTTCCGGATTACATGTATGGTTGGTGCGTGTTTTTGAACCACGCGAAAGGGTGGAAATTCTCATGACCTACCTTAACTCTGCTGTGCACAGAAGTGGAGTAACCGTACTGAAAATGCGTCTTTGTGTGTGTGTGTGTGTGTGTGTGTGTGTGTGTGTGTGTGTGTGTGTGTGTGTGTGTGTGTGTGTGTGTGTGTGTGTGTGTGTGTGTGTGTGTGTGTGTGTGTGTGTGTGTATTTCTGAAGCACGAAGCACGTTAAAATGCGGTTTTGTTATTCAGAAAAGGTACATTGAACTACTATTTGTACTTCCGAAACTGACCTCAATGAATATTTTACTTTTGAATCTTAAATGGGGTCGATCTTTCCAAAGCACGATACAGTACAGTAATTCTGGAACTGCTTCACGTTCAGTTGTGCCGCTTTGAGGTCTTAAGTACAGAAGATATAGGTCTGTACTTCTAAATCTCAAGACACTGTGACCATTTATTTTTGAACGTCGTTTTCAAAGGATGCGAAATCGCTGTCTTGCTTCTTGTTCTCACAGCGTGTAAAGGACGTCATGGTGAAAGACTTCACACTTGAGGGGACGGTACACTGTGTACAATTCCCGTGAAACACTGATATTGTCTGTCTGTACTTCTCACTTTTGTGTGTTTGTGTGCTTTCGTTGCCTTCAGAGATGGCAAGCTGCTGAGAGGGTCATGAGGGGCAAGGCTTGTTCAAAGCCCAGCCGTTATGACGGTTGTGCTGCTGGTCCGCAAAGGTTCAACAGTTTTCAGCGCTGGCTGTGAATGGCTTGTGAGTCACGTACTTGCTTGGCATCTTTAGCTTTCTTTCTGTTCACAATACACTCGCGAACTTACGGTAGCAGCTCCTTTGGTAGGTCTTTCTAGGGCATTGCAATCATGGTCAGATTTTGCGACAAAATTGAAGCTGACGTGAGTGCCAGCATCTCGTGCATTGTATTGATTATTATTATTATTATTATTATTGTATTAGATTTCTCTGTGTGAAATTCGGGTTGCTCTCCCCCGGGGAGAGCGTGTCGCCACTGTTCAGCGCCACCCAGTTTTTTTGCTGTCTGCGAGTTAATTTTATTGGTTTATATCAAAGTGGATTTTTCTACCAAATTTTGCCAGGGACAACCCTTTTGTTGTCGTGGGTTCTTTTACGTGCGCTAAGTACATGCTGCACACGAGACCTCAGTTTACCGTCTCATCCGAATGATTAGCGTCCAGACCACCATTCAAGGTCTAGTGGAGGGGGAGAATTAAAATTCTGGGGAGCGTGGGATTCAATCCAGTGCCTTCTGATTCTCTCGCTTCCTGGGTACACGCGTTACCACTAGGCCACCATTCCACATGCTGTACTGCCTCTGCAACCTGTGCTCCGTGTACAGGTTTCACACACAGCTTGCAGGGATTTTCGGGTTGAATCTTCTTTGTCTTATCCTGTTCGCTTTTCAGTGTGTAAAGTCGTCTTCTTCTTTGTTACCGGGATGTCTCTGTTGCAGGTCGTGATCTTACTGACAAGGACAATGATACTTGTTTTTATTACTTTGTTGGTCATGCTAAATTTCGGGTATGGGATTTTGTGCAAAGGCAACGTTATTAGTTATATTGCGCTTTTATTGCTTTATTTTTAACTCCTAAACTTTGTACTGTTGTTAATCACGAGAAGACGGATCTTTTTCTTTCTGATTTTGTACATTACTCTGTAGAGGTTTCCCACAGACATTCAGGGGAAAGGTGTGTGGTAACATCAACTGCACGCAGAGGAATTTCTCCCCCAGTATTTGTGTACTTGTTAGCGTCTCGTGTGTGTTGAATGTATCCAGCGTGATCTGTTGTAGACACTGAAACATGTGGGTGAGGGGAGATGACTGTGACGTCCTTCCTCTGAGGGTTGCTTGAAAGTATTGTCCGTGACGGCCGCTGACGTGGACAGCGGTGCTGGCCATGCTGTTGTCTTCCATCAGGTCATGGCTGATGTTGTTCCTGTATCGTGCTTGCCATTCTCCATCAAATGCTTTTGAAATATCGTGAAGACAGATTATTTCAGATTGCTGACGCTTACGCTATTTCTGATGTGAATCTGATATTCTCTTAAGTTGTACAAGCATCTTGGACTGTTTGTATCTGAACCGAGACTTTTTCAGTGAATCTGGTATTCTCTTTAGTTGTACAAGCATCTTGGGCTGCTTGTTTCTGAAACGAGGCGTTTTCAGCTTGCAGTTTTTAATCTGTAAATTATAGATTATGCCAAACAGGACGGTTTGAAGTGACCAATGTGAAGTTTGTGAAGTACACAAAGAACTGAAACTTGTGAAGTTTTCTGTGTATGATAAATATGTGCATTACGGTTGTTGTGAACTGTACATAATACATGATGTCTGGTATTTCCATTTCACAGTAGAAACAGGAATGTATTGTTTGGCAGTTTACTTTTGTGTACTGAGTTAACTTATCAATGGATGTAAAGGGCAAATAATTTCTGTGTAGTCGACATGCTCACCGACAGACAAGGTTTCTGATAACGGAATGACTCAGCTCACACGGCTGTTCAAAGATCAGACTGCATGGACAGTGAAGTGTGTGTATGATAAAAACATGCTTGGCAGCAGAGGGAGGAGGAACTGACACAGTGTCAGCTGGGAAGAAAGACGATTAAACGTTCTGTCAGTGTGCAAAAAGTTTCTCTCTGTCCCTCTGTTAATGGCCATTTTGACATGATCACAGAACAGCCGTTGAACACGTTCAGGAGAGAACCCGAAAACTCATCAACAGATCTTGGATCCCTCAAACAATATTTGAGCGTCATCTGCTTTTTTTTTTTTTTTTCATTGATGATTTCAGTCATCATTCATTTTCTCATAATGTCCTTACATAATGTCAGGCTTCGGATTGTTTGTATTGCAACACTTTTTATGGTACATTTGGAATGTGTGATTCTTCAAACAACAGACTGGTGAACATACGCCTTATGTTTCCATCTACAGTGCTTGCAGCAAGGATTTCACTCAAAACAACTTCCACAGCACCAATCTCCTTTTCAAAACACTCTTCTGGAAAAAAGAAGAAGGAAAGACGGCATGTCAGGGAAAGAAGCTGCTGTACCAAACTGATGAGAGACGTTTGTACTGTAAGCCGAACAGACGTATGGCGTACGAACTACCCGGATAACTCACAAAGGATTCAAGCTTCAAAGCAAAAGTGCGAGCCTGTCAATACTCCCCAGTATGGTGGCTTAGCTGTGTCTGTGGCTCGAACCAGGCCAAAGTCCATCTCTGGAAAGGTGCCACTGTGGAAAGTGAGTGGCCATGTGCTGAATCCGTTTTCTCCGTGTCCATTTATTTCGTGACTTGACAGGTAGCTGTGGACAGTGTGGGATGCGCCGTGGTGGAGTCTGTTCTTGGACTTCTGATCCAGTGTGTTCACCAGTGATCAGGGTTCGAGGCCGCCTTTCGGCATGGTGTTGTGTCCTCGGGAAAGGCACTTTCCTCCGATTTCCCTCTCCACCCAGGTGTGAATGGGTACTGACTTCGATTGCGGAAGGAGAGGATTGGCACTTCACCTCCTGGTGCGGAGCCCGAGACACACTGGATGTGAATTGACAGCCCCCATGGCTGAACACAAGTCTATGGGACTGTAGACCTTTTCTGTTGTTGTTGTTGTTGTTGACAATACTGTCTTTTGAGTTGTGTGGGTTTCTTCAGACTGATGACGACCCGGGCGTACAGATACTTCTCCCACGTACCTCAGTGTGTTGACCTGTGTTTTAACCAGTGTCTCAGATGATATAGGTTCTGTGCGGGACGGCAATGTGCACGTTGTTGTCTTGTGAGCTCTATTTTATCTTGAACACACAGCTTGTGTGCTGTTATTATATCATATGATTTGGAATGAAAGGAAAAGTAGCAAAGCCATGACTTAACAACACACATATGCGTATGCACACACACACGCGCGCGCGCGCGCACGCACACACACGCTCAGAGACACACACACGCGAGCGTGCGCATGTTCAGCTTTGCACAATCATATGCTCAGACAGAAATGAGCACACACTGGCATACAAAGCACACACACACACACATACTAGTATGCATCCCAACGTACGTACACGTGCATGTACATAAACAGACAGTCACAGATTCAAACAAGAGGTAAAACTGTGAAGAAGCAAGCAGTGTGATACAAAGGAAGCAATAAAGCAATGCGTACTCTGAACATACTGTAGTATACATAACTTTATGATATCAATGTGCTTTATTTGGCCTCATGATGTGCATAAAGGAGAAAGTGATTTCTCGACTGATATGTGTTTGTTCTATTTATTTTACTGATGGCATTATTGTTGCAGGTGCGGCATATATATATATATATATATATATATATAATCTCTCTCTCTCTCTCTCTCTCTGTGTGTGTGTGTGTGTGTGTGTGTGTGCGTGTGTGTGCACACATCAACTTCAGAACCTTGGTGAAGTGAGATTAAAAATGGGTTACCGAAACAAGAATATACCAGCATGCACACCCCCAAAAATGGAGCATTGCTGCCTCCATGGTGGGGGGTAAATAAACAAAATGGTCATTCATGTAAAATGTTACATGTCTGTCTCAGTGTGTAAGTGTGCGTACCTGAAATCTAACTGAATGACACAGGAAATGAATGATGAACACCTGATGGCAGCCGTCAGTCGGATCTACCCAGGTAGGCAGCCTGTTGTGTAAATGACCCCGTGTTTGCAAAGCGCTTAGCGATTGGTCTCCGACCAAGGATAGGCCCTATGTAAGTATCCACATCATTCATTCATGCTATATTTTATGTACTTTTAAAGTGGTGTAATTAATTGTGCTAAACAAAAGGGATCTAATTCCAAGAAGTCAAAATAATGAACAATAACCGACAAGTTGACTCACAAGGTCAGTTTTATCACAGCAAGATGATAGCCATCACGTAGCAGCAGTCAAGGGGTTAATTTTTTTTTCACAAATGTCTGTGATAGGACAGAGAGTTATTCATTTTGACAACGCTCCAGCAAACACATGCACATTGTTACCAATGTGTATGCGCGTGCACACACACACACACACAGCAAGACCAAGAAGAGCTGTATTGATTGTAATTTTAATGACATCAAATCAGACAACACACATGGACACATCTATTATAAATTAGAATTATAAGGTCTATATCAGAAAGGCCATTATTTTTGTTCCAAGTTCTTACACGTCTCAGTTTTCACCATCATGATTTTTCTGTCATGACCTTTTCATCATCCTAGCTAAAGTGCAGCTAATGCAGTCCAATGGGATTTTAAATTATTGTAAGAAACTATATTACTGTTATGACGATTATGATGATGATGGGATCAATTCCAGTTCAGAACAGTTAATAAATAACACATCAGACTAGCAACATGTCCAGTTCAAAAGCATATTCTTGTCACCATATCCAGTTACATGGACTCCAGTAGTACAAAACACTTAATTGTCTCTCATTATCTGACAATCTCTTTTGAAAAATCTCCACACTAGCACTTCTGCTAAAATTAAAATGCACACCAGTACTGCAAAACCAAAAGACCACACACAAAGTTCCTCAAACTACATCAGTCTGAAAAAAAGAGAACCCCCCCCCCCCCCCCCCAAACAAACAAAAACCTGTTCTGTCACAGCAAAAGATAGTAACAGCTTTCTTAATAATCAGCGATCAACACCCCCCCCCCCAAAAAAAAAACAAAACAAAACAAAAAAAAAAAACCCCAAAAAACAAACCAAACAACAACCCTAAACATCATTATTCTGAAACTTTCTTGCAAGACAAAAAAAAACAAAAAAAAACAACAAAAAAAACGATATATCTCTACATCATTATTCTGAAACTTTCTTGCAAGACAAAAAACAAAACAACAGACAACGATATATTTCTAACCAGCAGAGAGTGATAAACCAACTACAACAGCACTGCAATCAACACAAAAGTAAACTTCCTGTTTCACATCAAGGCTCCATGTCTTGTTCGTTATCTACAGCCTAATACAGGGTTCGCAAAAGTTATGGACCGTGTACGTTTTCACAAAAAAATCGATAGATGATTTAAACTATGCAAAGAGCATATATGGTCTACAACTGGCCTTTCATTGAATACACAAACAGCTGTTTCATACATAACTTAGTGCACTATGAACAGCTTGAAAAATATGATTAAAAAATTGATGTTTCAGCCATTAACGTACAGTTCTTCAGTGGTTTGTTCAAAAGCGACAGCTGCAGATTTTCACAGTGAAAAAAATGCCAGAAAGCACCTCTTGTTGTGTGAGTGATGCTAATTTCATTGACAGCACACACTGCTGTTGGTCAATAATCCTGCATGATTTCACCATGCCCACCCCAATAAGAAAACTGCATTTCCAAAGTGGACCTTCCGTATTTGTGAACCCTGTATTAGTGTATATTAGACAAGAGATCAGGGTATGGCAAAGGATAGGGGTGGGGTGTAGGGGAGAGGAGAGAGCCAGGGGAAGCCACTATCAAAAGCAGAGGGGGATTGGGGGGGGGGGGGGAGGGTGCCATGGTACTTTCACAATCCAGACATAACTCTTTAACATCACTACCTCCAGGGTGACAGACTGGAGGAAGGGAAGAAGCTGACATTGGTTACAAGCCCCAATTCATCCTTCAAGCAGGTCTGCTGACAAAAACAGAATTGTTTCAGCACTACTGAGCACTACCAAAGTGACTCAGCAGCAGCACAGGGTCTCCTTTGGTGTGTGGCCTCCTGGCAAGCCAACATCAATAGCTCGCAATGGACTACAGCGGCTGAGACTGCGGCAGATGAACCCTGTGCAGCTATGTGTAGGAGGACTCAGAAGAATGAGTGGCATGGATGTAATGCCAATGAAACAGAGCAGAAGAGCGAAGGTTAAAAGTCCCTAGCTTTTCACAGCTATCAGGGCAGTGAATTCACATACACCGTGTCCAAGGATCAGCACTGGAAAGTACAGTCCAATCCTCTCCCTCTGCCGTTATAACCTTCCCCAATCAAAGTCAGGTACCTGTTCACACCTGGGTGGAGTGAGGAAAATCAGAGCACAGTGCCTTTCTAAAGACATAACTCCATGCTGAAATGGGGCCTCAAACCCTGACCAACGGTGAACACTTGATCAGAAGTCCAATGCCTAACCAACTCTGCCACAATACCTCCTGCAGATGACTAGCGAGAGGGTGGGGGGGGAAGGTGGAGGATGTGGTGCTGGGAGGGGATGAGCAACATCATTCATATTCATAACAATGGAAGGGGCAGAAGGAGAGGATTTCCTGTGATATGTGTCAACACACAAATGTGAACACAACAATTACACACAGCAATAATGTATGTACAGCAATATATGCCACTGCTACTGTGGTCATTGCACATTAAAAACACACACACACAAACTCTTGGAATTACTGGGATTTTGCTGACCATCCTCTATCTGTAAGTATGGATATATTAAAAGAGCCCCCGTCCCCACCCCCACCCCTCCCACTCCCCCCAAAAAACCCTGTCAGTTTGACAGTCTTAAAACATGAACTGATCAAATCAAGAAAACGAAAACGAAAATATTTAAAAAAATAGTAATTTAGTTCTTTTTCTAATCACTGCATTATTGATTAATGGATTAAGATTATCTGTGATTATAAATGAATAATTAGAATAAAAGGAGAGAGAGAGAGAGAGAGAGAGAGGCATAAAAAGAGCAGAGTCCACACTGTCAAAACATGGCGGTGAACATCATTCTTGGTAATTGTTCTTCCCTCAAATAGTTTAATTTCACAACAACAACAACATTTCTTTGTCATGTACAGCATTTCAGTAGTACTAAGCTGAACTTTCCTGCTGTGTGCGGAAACAAAAGGCAGAATTCAATTTAACTGCAACCAATTACTCGGAGATGATGAATGAAGGATGAGGGGTGAAGGTGCCTGAGGAGTGGTTGGGGATGGGTGAGTTCCGGATACACCACAAACACATAATGCAACAACAGTGACATTCATAATATCAATAGTGGTAGTAAATGTGTACAATGAAACACTGCTAATGTGAAGATGAAGAACAATGGAATCCGCTGTAGTGAATGTGAAAATTTCCAGTCATTATTGATGTCAGCTATATGCATATGTATATACAGCATTACAATTAACAACCACAAAAAGTGCAGCAATTTAGAGTCTGAAAAATACACTTTTGATTATCACCATTAATCATGATTACTGATACATTACAGGAAAGGACTATCTCATTTTATTATCATGATCAACACCACGACACATTACTGATTTTCCAAGTTCACATTTTCTTATCTATGTCTGTGTCTAAAGCACAACCATGCACAAAGGGCAGAACTGTGAAACAGAAGCAACAAAAAGTATGACTACAAAGGCAGTTTTCAGCCCTTGGAATTCAATGCCGATACCATCAGGGGGGAGAGGAAAGGGTGGGGGGTGAGGAGGGAGGACTGAGCATTGTGCTGAAGGCTCTCCACTTCACCTGGGTTGTCCTCAAAATTCAATATCAACAAACCCCAAATAATGTCTAAAAAAATTATGCTAATACAGACTAGAGATCAACACGGGGGGAGATGGAGTGAATGAGTGAAGCCATATAAAGGAAATGTAATTTTATATTTGGAAAAAAAAACCCAACAAAAAACAAAAACAACAAAAACAAAACACATAATCCCTTACCATGGAAGGGCACGCTGGTGCACACACACACACAATAAAACAATTCCCCAGTTAAAACAATAGCGCAGTCCATTAATATCGTGAAAAACCACTGACCACTGCATCGGAGCCAGCACTGATCTCCACCACCATCACCAAGACATGAAAGCCTGCACCTTGGACAGGGACCACGCACAGTGCAGGCCTGACCATCACACACAACAGTACCACTGTGCCGGAGGATTAATACTATCAAGATGCAGGCATTGCATGGGTGAATAGTCACTGCTGACACACATATAATGCCACATAAAAAAAGGGAAAAAAAATTAACGCAAATACAATACAGTTAATTACTCGCTTGATAAAACTTAAAAAAAAAAGAAAAAAAAAAAAGAGTTCATGCAAGATTTGCTCTTTCCACTGGTACCAAATACAATACTGTCAGTAGTTACTGGCAAGGTACAGGTATAAATGGAAAGAGCAAACCTTTCATAGACTGTTAACATTACATCTGAAATATCATTTCAAGCACTTCACTGAGAGAGAAAACAGTGCCACCCCTCCTGCTGACCAGCACTTTACTCCCTGTAAGTGGCAGCCACTTGCAGTGGGGAAAACCCACTGGCCAGTTTCTTTGTTCACTGGCTGCTGTGGTCACCCAGTTCCACCAAGCAACGTCCCAATAAATGTCTACAAATTTCAAGTCAGCCCCAAAATTAAATACACGACTTAGTTCCCCCAGACCATAGACTAGAAAGTGTACGAGTCTTGTTTCCATACCTGCCAAGGTACGCTGCAGGCGTGTCTGCCAGTACTGGCGGGCTAGGTTGCTAAAGTTTAAAAGCAGATGACAAAAAGTAACCAAAAAAACCCCAAAGAATACCAAAAACCAGGACCGAGTAAGGAGGGGGAGTGGGGGGCGGGGGCGAAGCCAGTAGGGAGAACTAAGTGGGGATCATACAAAAACAACAAGAAGAAAGAGTTTCAGTTTCAGTTTCAGTAGCTCAAGGAGGTGTCACTGCGTTTGGACAAATCCATACACGCTACACCACATCTGCCAAGCAGATGCCTGACCAGCAGCGTAACCAAACGCGCTTAGTCAGGTCTTGAGAAAAAAAAAACGAAGAAGAAATGTGAATAAATAATAGATAAGCTTACATAAATAAATAAATAAATAATAATTATAATAAAAAAAAAAAAGATAGTAGCAATGATAATAATAATAATAATTAAAAAAAAGGAAAAAAAAGAAGACAACAATGATGCTCAGAAGAAAGAACACCAACATACTGTAGGACCGGAACTAAATTTCCTTCAACCAAAACATCTACAGTGTTTTGCTTTTAATGCATTCCTATGCTTGAGGCCTCTTCTCTCTATTTCTGATTAGCTTTATTTTTTGCGATATTTCTTTTTTCTTTCTTAAAACTTAAATGTGAAAAATCCCACAGACATCACTTTTGATATACAGTAAGAGTTTTGTGAGCGAAGAACTGTCAACTTTCAATTCCTTCATCACTGATAGCGATCACATAAGTGGCTAAATGCCACAGGAATTTTAAACAGTGTTCAATATAAAACAATAACAATACGTGTGATATATATACTTCATATACTAAAAGTTACCACAGCTGGCCAGTCAGAAGCTAAGGAGAAATGAGGGAGGACATAGTTATTCCATCAGATTGAGCATGAGTGTCCACAGACTCCTGCAAGTCAAACACATCTTCTGTGGACACTATGTAAGTAAACCCACAGGGTGTGTATCTGCATGGAAAACAACGGCCATTCCCACAATCCCTGGTAAAGAAAGTTTTTAATGCCCCTCTGCCATCCCCCCACACCCCCCTCACACACACACTGCTAGCGATGAACAAAGATATGAATACAAGCATTGAACACTCCACATCACAGACAGTGCTTCACACTATAACCACTACACTACATGTGGGAAAGTGAGAGAGACAAACTCAGATGGTTTAAACTTACTTAGGCCACAGGCCTATGTACAACCAAAAATAAATAAATCAATAAATGTAAGTAAGGGGCACTGATGGGGGCATGGACAATGGATCAATCTGAAGACAGATGCTTACTATCTGCATCAAATATGCTCACTGCATTTCATACATGAATAGAGAGAGAGAGACAGAGACAGAGAGAGTGAGTGTGTGAGTGAGAGTGAGAGTTCCTTAAGCATGCACTCAGAGTACACTGAACAACAACTTGGCACAAAGAAAAAAACAAACCTAGGGAGGTGAAAAAAACCCCAGCATGTATACCATGAAAAAAGACGACGACAGGGTGAAGGTGAAGAAAGTGGTTGTGAAAGTGGATTCATGAAGAAATACAGGACGCTGGGTCACTCCCATAGCATGAGGTCCTTGGCCGAGTTGCGTAGCGCTAAAGATTTTCCTTCCTAAATCAATGCTAATACCACAGACTAAGGAATGTTCTTAACACTAAGCAAATTTAGTGCTGCTAAGGTAGCTCGTGCAAACACAACCAGGGGCCACAATGCATAAGCAGCGCTCTGTTTGCTCAGCGTTATTATTTTTTGAGAGTCTATGCATATTTTACAGATAAAGGAAAATTCTTAAGGCTAGCTTCTAAGACTGGCTTTTGAAACCTTGGCCCAAGGCCTCTCCAAAGGATGAATGTGACATGAACACCGGACACATCTTTATGACAGCGGGAACAGAATCAAATCCGGACACAGCTCAACCTCTAACCAAATCCTCACAAGCACTGCTCAACCTCAAACCAAATCTTCACAAACACTGCTCAACCTCAAACCAAATCCTCACTAACACTGCTCAACCTCAAACCAAATCCTCACAAACACTGCTCAACCTCAAACCAAATCCTCACAAACACTGCTCAACCTGTTTTTTGTTATGGAGCTTTAAGTTCCCTCTGTGGAGACCCAAGCATGGTTGCCCAGGCATCAATCGAACCCCTGACCAGTTTAAAAAAAGGAAAAAATAATTTTGTTTTTGTTACTGCAAACAGAAATACACTGCCCAAGGCACGATTTGAACTCAAACTAAAATCAGACGGTTACAGGGTGGGTGGGTAGGGTGCTTGTCACACCAATACTTCATGTTCACCTGAAGCTGTGACAGGTTGGTGAGTGAAGGAAAGTGCCAGAGACAGACAGAGAAAGAGAGAGGGACAGTGGGGGAAAGAAAGGGAGGAGAAGGGAGAGAGGGAGGGAGATAGAGTGAGAGAGAGAGAGAGGGGGGGGGGGGAGAAAAGAGGGGACTGTGAAATACAGGGAGTGGGCAGGAGTTGGGCACAGGAGGTGGGAGAGGTGGTTAGAAAAAGAGAAACAACACAGAGAGAGAGGGGGGAGGAGAGAGAGAGAGAGAGAGACAGAGAGAGAGAAGAGGAAGAGGGATGAGGGGTGGGAGGAAAGGAAGGGGACAGACAGACAGAAATAGAGAGCAACAGAGTGAGAATGAAGACAGTGAGGAGAGAAGGAACAAAGACAAAGCGACAAAAGAAAAGAACAGTGAACCTCACATCACCACACAAGTGTTCACAACACATCCCGTTTCTTTGTTGTTGTTGTTGTTCTTGAAGTCACCCACTTTGCAGTGTTTTGGCGGTGATGGTGATACACACACACACTGACAGACAGACAGAGAGACAACTCCTCCTGCCAGGGTGGCAGAGGAGGGACTGGTGGTCGGGTCAGCAGAAAGAAGGGGCGTCCCATCCCCTGCACTCAGACCCGCAGGCCGTCTCGCTGAGCGTTCTCCAGTCGGTCGTACCTCACCTCCCTTGTACGGCAGATCAGGATGCAGGTGCTGATCAGGCCAAGGATCTGCAGGAGCAACAGGTGGGGAAAAGTGATGGATCATTTCTAACTGGACATCGTTTGCTACATTACACTTCTGGGGAGGGGTGGTGGTTGTGGTGGTGGTAATAGTCGTGGTGGTGTTGTACAATATTGCTTTCATAACTTTAATTTGTGCTGCATAAATGCATTATATATATAACTGCAGATGATACAAGTTCCAAACTGCATTATTTATTTATTTTTTTGCCTTGAACAGTTTAGTACTGTTTCTGTTTCAGTTTCAAAGGAGTGTCAAAGCATGCTGGACTGATCCATACACGCCACACAACATCTGCTGTTCAAAAAGAAAAAGAAAAAACAGATGCTTGACCTACATATAAACCCAACACACTGATTGTGCCTTGAGAGCTTACCCTAGGTATGGAAACCAGGGACATAAAGTAAATGCATTAAAATATGGCAAAATGAACGATACCTAGAAAACAAATGATTAATACATAGAATGCCAATGACTGAAGGAATCAAAAAGACTAAGAGAGGACAGACAAGGATGTGACACTGACAGAGAGGGGTCGCTGGGCACAACAGCTGAGTGGTTAAAGCGTTGGACTTTCAATCTGAGGGTCGTGGAATCGAATCTCGGTAACGGCGCCTGGTGGGTAAAGGGTGGAGATTTTTTCTGATCTCCCAGGTCAGCATATGTGCAGACCTGCTTGTGCCTGAACCCTCTTCGTGTGTATACTCAAGCAGAAGATCAAATATGTACGCTAAAGATCCTGTAATCCATGTCAGCATTCAGTGGGTTACGGAAACAAGAAGATACCCCAGCATGCACACCCCAGAAAATGGAGTTTGGCTGTCTACATGGTGGGGTAAAAACGGTCATACACATAAAGCACATTCGTGTATGTACAAGTGAAAGTGGGAGTTTCAAGCTACGGACGAAGAAGAAGACAGAGAGGTGAGAGAGCGGTACCTGGATGAGAGCGAAGGCGATGGTGACACTGGCGATGTAGACCAGGTTTGTGGTGAACTTGTCCTCCAGTGATGACAGGCAGCCCTGCAACATCGTCACTGTCTGTGTCAGCCATGTCACACATGTGTGTCACACACACACACACACAAACGCATGTGCACATGCACACTCAGAGAGTAACATCACATATGTCATACACAAGCATACACACAAACACATACAAGCAAACACACACACCACCACATCTTACACGCTCAAGGCTGGGTACTTCACTTTGGATGTTTTGGAGGTGATGATGATGACAGGGTTGCAACAAGAACACACACACACACACATTCACACACACATGCACACACACACACTACACCATGCAACACAAACAGCCAACAACCAGTGCTATGTACCTCAATATAGATGTTCTTGGAGCCGATGACTGGGTTGCAACAAGAACACACGTGACATACATACACACATGCTCTACACCACACACACACCCTGCACCTGACACACCCAATGCAGTGTACCTCATTGTGGATGTCTTGGAGCTGTTGAAAAGAGCTGAAACAAGAACACACTCACACACACACACAAAAAGACATGCACACAAACACACACTAAACACAACACCACTTCATGACATCTGACATGCCCAGTGCTATGTACCTCATTGTGGATGCAAAACAAATTGTGGGTTGCAAAATAAACAGACACACACGCACACACACACATACAAATACATACAACACCACACCTGACACTATGTACCTCATTATTGATGACCCTGAAACCAGTGACAGGGTTGCAACAAGAACACACACACACACACACACACCACAAACATCACCACAACTGACACTATGTACCTCATTACTGATGTCCTTGAAGCCAATGACAGGGTTGCAACAAGAACACACACACACACACACACACACCACCAACATCACCACAACTGACACTATGTACCTCATTACTGATGTCCTTGAAGCCAATGACAGGGATGCAACAAGAACACACACAAAGTGTCACACACACACCACCAACATCACCACAACTGACACTATGTACCTCATTATAGATGCCTTTGAAGCCAATGACAGGGTTGCAACAAGAACACACACACACACCACCAACATCACCACACCTGACACTATGTACCTCATTACTGATGTCCTTGAAGCCAATGACAGGGTTGCAACAAGAACACACACACACCACCAACATCACCACACCTGACACTATGTACCTCATTACTGATGTCCTTGAAGCCAATGACAGGGTTGCAACAAGAACACACACACACACACCACCAACATCACCACACCTGACACTATGTACCTCATTACTGATGTCCTTGAAGCCAATGACAGGGTTGCAACAAGAACACACACAAAGTGTCACACACACACCACCAACATCACCACACCTGACACTAAGTACCTCATTATAGATGTCTGTGGAGCCGATGGTGGTGTTGCAGAAGAAGGTGGCGTTGGTCTGGTTGACACAGCATGATATGGGCACCGTGTTGCTGTGGTCCTTGCTCCATGCAGGGGACTCCTGCCAGTCTGAGGCGTTGATGATTCCACAGCAGTGCAGCTGGTGAAGGGCACACAGTTAGACACATCTCTGATGGATGGCTAGTTTATAGTTCATTCATGTCAGGCCACTGCCCCTAATGAACAGGGTACACAGTATACAAGTACAACAATCCAGTATCAGCATTTCACTAATGATCTGGAGTTTAGTAAATCACTGTCATAATTGATTGTAACTGAAATGCTTTGTACAAATCAACTGAAAAATTTCTGACAATACTTTCCTTCTGTCAAGTTCAGAGAAGCCATTAGTAAACTGAAATGCAGCTAACTAGGATACCTATAAAATCTAACAACCAATTTGAAAAAGGCTAGGAGTGAGAACAATAGGGCATTCATGATATATTCAATCAGCTTGTGACAGATGGTAATAAATTCACTATGGACAGCAGAGGCAAGTAAAATCTAGAAAAAGAAAATTAGAATACAGCTGTGGCTGCTCTTTTTTTTTCTTTTTTTTTTTTTTTTGGAGGACATTTACATACGTCCCCATGTAGTGATGTAGATAGTAGCTTTTCCCAAGTTAAGTCCAAGGTAACAATCATCAACATCACATAGGGCGTTACAGGTGGGTGGTTAGTGCATTGGACTTTCAATCTGAGGTCCTGGGTTTGAATCCTGGCTGCAACTGGTGGTCAAGGATGGAGATTTTTTCCAATGGAGATTTTTTTCCAATCTCCCAGGTCTACACAGACCTGCTACTGCCTGAACTGCCTTCATGTGCATACACATGCAAAACATCAAATGAATGATCCCATAATGCCTGTTGGTGTTCAGTGGGTTATGGAAACACGAACATACCCAGCAACGCACACACCCCAATAAACTGAGGCTGACTGCCTGAACAGCAGGGTAAAAACAGTCATACTAGTAAAACCCCACTTGTACAGTATGCGAGCGAGTGTGTGAAGTACAGCCCAGGATAAAAAAAAAAAAGAAAAAAAGAAAAAAAAAGAGACTCATCTACTGCACATGATGACTGAACTGGTTGACTCATGTGCAAACTTGACAATCTCTGTTCAATTACATCTACTTAATAAATGACACATGATGATGATGATATATGCACTTTTTCATGTGTAATAATTCAAGCAGATATGTAATACAAAATATCTGACTGTATTAATTAACACTTAAAAGCGCAATGAACTGCAGACCTAAGTGAAATAATGCACATCAGTGTGTAATGACCGATATCCTCTGCCTTCTGAGGTGTGTCCTGTTGAAATGTCTTCTCCTGTACATGGTTCATGCAGGTTTTTAATCAGGTAATTTACAAAGTTTGTTAAAAAAAAAACCCCAAAAAACCCAAAAAAACAACCAATGAAAAAAAAATCAAAACGTGTAGGAACCCAGATGAAATGCATTACATTTTAAAAGCCAGCATTTCAGCCACAATGATTTTTTTTTTTTCTGGATTCAGTTTTCATAAAGCATAATATTTATTTTTAAATCAAATTCAGTTGGCACATTTCGTAGAGCTCTATGCTATGTCACTGACAAAAAATGATGTATATATATAGTTTTGGTTATCAGTACATACTAAGGTTAAAAAAACAAAAAACAACTTTTATAAACCTGTGTCATT
The DNA here is from genome assembly GCF_041734735.1 of Babylonia areolata. Lineage (NCBI taxonomy): Eukaryota > Metazoa > Mollusca > Gastropoda > Neogastropoda > Buccinidae > Babylonia > Babylonia areolata. Next base: position 13,096,159 of record NC_134880.1, on the reverse strand, counting down.
TTTTCAAAGTCCTTTAAGGACTTAGAACAAGCATGTTTATTTATCTATTTATTACCATTATCATTATGATTATTATTATCATCATTCTCATTATAATTATAAATCTTTTTTTAAAATTTTTTTTAACAAATTCTTAAAACCTTTAAAAACATTATGTGTGAAGCCTGCTGTGGTGTGGTATGTTTGAGGAGTGTATGGGCCATACCTGTGTCTGCACAAAGTCAATCTGTTCCTTCATGACAGTTTCGTTGTAGCGGTCCACAGCCTTGGTCAGTCCATCAGATACAGCATCCTCCACCTGAACACAGGGGTCAAGGGTCACAGCCATCACAGACATCGCTGTCAATGTTATGGTCACTGTTTTTACCATCATCATTGCCATCATCACAGACACCTTTTTTTTTTGTAACGGTCATCACAAATAGACACAACCTGCCCTATTATCTTCATCAGATGTGCTTCAACATAATCAGCATGTGCTTCATTCTAGTCAACGTCTTCACTGTCAGGAAAAGCCACAGATGTTTCCCCTGAACAGATACACTTTGCTCTTCAGATGGTTCGGGTATTTTTCTTTATGACAACTGCCACCACCACCATTACCACAATCATCAACAAACACTATGAGACGCACCTCTACAATCAGTAAAGGAATCCCCTCCCCACCCCTAAAATTATGATTAATCTAAAATACAATATGGTGACCCACTAGTGATGACTCAAGCATGGGTCAGGCTGAAGTCCTGTGGAAAATACTACTACACCCAAATGGAGAAATCGAAAGTAGATGCGGCTAGTAGCCTCCCTTGGAATTGACCTCCTTTCTGTATTCATTGTCTAACATAATAATGGTGCCAACATATGTACATGTTGACATTTACCCTGCTGTTCTCTTAACATCATTTACTGTGCTGTTCTCTTAACTTAACCACAGAATTGTAAATGGACACTGTGCACAGTTGATGTCAGCCCTATGATTACAATCATCTTTTACACTTTGACCATCAACACACATCCTGACATATTCACGATACAGACATACCTTCACGTTCCAGGCACAAAAAAAGATGAGTTTAAGCCCTTCCCCTTCAACTGGACCTTAAGTGGTTCTGGGAGCTAATTTTCCGAAAGAAACAATAAGTGGAGGTCCTGCATTTAGCGAACGCAGAGGTACCCAAGGCAATAAGAGATTTGTCTTTAGCAAAATTCGGAAGAATAATCCAAGGAAAGCAGCTTGGATTTCACACAGAAATCTGTTGTGATATGAAAGTCATACATTACAATACAAGGAGATGTGTACACAAGCACCAATACTGACTGGTATACATACAGAGCACCACATTTTTCCTGCCCTTCTTCCATCAACACAAATGCCTATAGATATGACAGATACTTCCCTCTTCACTAAACACATATACACAGATGTGCATAATTTTAAGAGTTTTTTCTTTCTTTTTCTTTTAATGTACATGTACTCACTCTCAGTCACACACGAGCAGATCTAATGAATCCAGATCACGCAAAAATGCATGCACCAATGTACTCACACACTTCTGACCCTAAACACACATGTGTGTGTACATGCACATGAGCAAACATCTATAAGTATAACCCCTCCCCAACACAAACATATAACCCCTCCCCAACACAAACATTCATATGCATACATACACAAGAACGTCTCTAACCATTCAACAGCACACACACACATACACACACACACTCACACACACACACACAAATGTCTCTAAGCGCTCCACCAAACACACAGACATACTGACCTCCACACGGTAGGCATAGCCGAGGACTCCAGCCACCAGTTCACCAAGGAACACCACCAGGATCAGGCAGAAATACTGCACACATATAATGATTATAACAATAACACAACAATAACAACAACAAAAATAATAATAACAATACAAATACTATTAAATGAATTTACAAAATTAAAAAAAAAGTAAAAAAAACAAAAACAAACTAAAAGCTTGAGTGAAAATAATTTTAACAAATTTAATGAAAGCACTTTCACTGACGACTTTCATATGCATACAATGATACATAATTATGAAAGAAAGGGAAGAAAAACAAAACATATCAAAATACACATACAGATCTATAGGTAGACCCTCTATCATGGAGGATTTGAGAAGAAAATGGGTTGAAAATGTGAGGGAATGGATTAGCTATTTTGGAAAGAGGTAGGTTGTTCCAACTACAAGATCCAGAGACTGGGAAAAAGCGGATGCCTGCTGTTACACATATGTGACATGTTGAGATGTACGTAGCAGACTTGTATGGATGCAGGGTTCACATCCATCATTTATAAAAACAAACTGCTGGGAAAAACTAAAGGGACAGAGTGTGACTGAAAGAAGGAAAGAGAGTGGGGAGATAATGAGAAAGTGACTAACCAAGATTTCTGAGAGTTCAAGAAAAGACAGAGAAATGAGGGAGAGAGAGGAAGAAGTGAAGAACCTCCCCCCCCCCTAATATTATGTAACAAGCACAAACATTAACATCCAAGTTCTATAACAAAGAAGCACACTGTGAAACAACAGTGGTTCACTGATTTTTCATTTTCATTTTTTACAATTTATAGTTTATGATTATATTCTATATCTGCTGGCATTTCATATGAAGGAGCATTACCTAAATTTTTAACTTAAACTGGACACATCAAAAGGTAATGGGCAGCTTTGTTCAATTTCATAATTCTCACATGGTATTCTTCTTCTTATTGTTCCTTAACTTAGTTACAGCATCAGTTTGACATGGTACAGTATATGACACCAAATTCATTATCATTCTGCATGCATGCATGAAAGCGTGCGTGCGCGTGTGTAAGTATATAGCATGTGTGTGTGTGCTTTGTCACTGGCATATTCCATTTGCATGTATACGCCCATACGTGTGTGTGTAAGTATATGTGTGTGCGTTTGTCACTGGCAAAGTCCATTTGTCTTGGTTGTAAGTATTGATTACAGTGCCCCATGTATATAAATGCAATTTCCCCCCCCATAATGACGTTAATTCAAATAATTGTCAGCACTATGGTGCATAGGAAGAACAAGAATGTATTATAAATACCCATTATCATTTATCAATATCATTATATCAACTTCATTTACGATCCATCAAGTTGATCAACTAATCTGAATGACAGACAGGCTGGGAAGAGGTTGGGGTGATGAAGGTTTTTTTCCATCTCTGTGCTGACTGACTGCTGACTTACACAGGACAGAAGGAACTTGCTCTCTTTGCAGACGGCGATGCAGCCAAGTAGACCAATGAGGAACATGAACATGGCCACGCCCAGCACGATGCTGGCAGGCACCAGAGTCAAGGTTGACTCCGTCAGGTGATCAAAGTCATGGTAGGTACGGTACACCCAGGAGCTGATGAAGCACAGCGATGCTGCTGCGCCCTGGAAACAGATTACATAGAATCATGGTGAAGGTGGCATGAATACAATGTGTAAGTGTAAGGCTTGCTTAAGAAAGGTCAGTTTATGGTCCGACAGCTTTTTACAGCCACCGTGTTCTGGGCAGTGAATTTCATATCCAGTGTCTAGGGCTTTGCATTTGTCGGTGATGTCTAACCCTTTCATTCCGTTTCCCAGCCAAGTCAGGAATTCATTCACACCTTGGTAAAGTGCGGAAAATTAGAGTAAAGTGCCTCTCTCAAGGATGATTATGAAGCACCACACTGAAATGGAACCTTGGAGTTGAACCCTAATAACGGGTAGGACATGCTGGCTGAGAAAGTGTGACCAAGTGTAAATGATGAACACACTGGATCAGAAGTTCAACATCTAACTGATTCTGAAAAGGCGACTTGTCTACATTATAATTACAAATGGAACCATGTAATGTTTCAATCTATAGTATATATATATATATATATATATATATATATATATATATATATATATATATTATATATATCATAGAACAAATTACTTTAATTTCAAAGCACTTAACACACAAGTGCATTTAAAAATCAAGACAACCTTACCTTGTTAAGTGTATAAATCTAATTATCATGTCGTCTCCCATGTTTCCATCAATCCATGAGGAATCTGATCATGTGATTGTGAGACCTTTGCACACAGTCACTGTTTCATGCAGCTTTGATAAAAATTCTATCACAGATGGACAAATTTTGAACTGAGCACAGCAAAAATAATGACCCTATACCCAGTTTTTCAAAGTTCTACAAGATTAGAACTTTACTTTTTGGCACTTGAATTTTTTTCTTTTCTCAAAATCAGAGAAAGCAAAAAATGCATTAGATTTACTTTTTACTCCAAGCTGTTTAAAACCTTAAAACTAATAAAAGGCTTTGGTCTCTCTCAGTTTCATTATTACTTTCACATGTTCACACTCCAAGTCCAAGTGTGTATGTGTACAGGCCTGCCTGCCCGAATGTGTAAACATATGCATGCATGTGTATATAATATATAGATCTACGTGTGTGCATGTGCCACCATGAGTACAGAGTAGGCATGTGCCTGAAATGCCAGACTTATAATAGCTGTAAACCAAACTTGCACCTTTTAACTGTCAGTGTCAGTCCATTAACAACAGATAGATCCGTTCCGTTTATTTATTTATAGTCTGTTCATCTAAGATGATGATATTAGACTGAAAATAAATGACTATTAATTATTATTATTATTTCGATTATCATCATTCCTATCATAATGATTGTTAGTATTAATTAGAAATCGACATTTCTGTGCATTCGAATGAAAAGGGGGGTGGTTTGGGTTGGGGAAAGGGGGGGAGGGGACTAAGAAAGGAAGAAAGAGAGAGACTCAGCGAGACAGACAGAGAGAGAGAGAGAGAGAGAGAGAGAGAGACAGACAGAGAGAGAGAGAGAGAGAGAGAGAGAGAGAACAGAATGTGGAAAAGATAGAGTACAAAATCTAAAATGGAGAGGGTGAGTGTCAATGATTGGAGAAAGAAAATCATAATATTGGAAGGGTGTGTGTGAGAGGGGGAGGCAGGATTTGGACAAAAAAAAAAAAGAAAGAAAAAAAAAAAGACTATCGTATGCACTTCTTCTGTAGATGATTTTTTTAAAAAAAGGTTCATGTGGGGACCTACAATAAACAACCAACTGGACTATTTAACAAATAACTAGCTAACTTTAATAAAGAACAGTTTGAAATATATAACTTTTTCCAAAAAATGTTAACATTTGAAACTGGTACCACGTGTTCCATAATTTCTGGAGGCAAAACAGGTTTCATTACTAAATAGCGGGTTAAAACATGCTCTACCGTTAAACATCCCTTGCAAATGCATTCAATATTTTCACAATATTTTGTGTATGGGGCATTTAGTAATAACCTAAATCAGTAAATGCCATGCTCTTAACAGCCCTGCCAGTTCTTTTAACATTTAATAAAGCAGAAGTAAAAACTTCTAAAGACAGAAAGGAATTTTGCAAATTTCTTTCAACAATATTACACATTTCTGATGATGATAAACGATGAGGAAGTTCAATTGCATTTAAAGAATTTTTAGCTCTAAGCTTTGCAAGATGATCTGCACGTTCATTAGAGAAAAGCCCACAGTCTGAGGGAATCCAGCACATTCCAATATTAGTTCCACTCATTTGAATACAGTGAACTGATTCTGAATCGACACAAAATAAAACATTAATCAAGTTTAGGGGCAGATCAATTAGATATGTTAATGCCATAAGGATGGCAATTAATTCAGCTGTAAAAATTGAGAAGCCCTTTCCAATATGATATGACTTTTCAATTTTCAAAGCAGGAATTGCATATCCAGAACCAGCAGACTGATTTTCTAGAACAGAACCGTCTGTATATATTTTTAAGTGGTGGGGGGTATGTTTCACTCACTTTCACTAGTTTCAGACAAGTGTGTTTTGACTCGAGATTGGGATTTTCATCTTTCTAAATGTCATAATATTGAATGTCAAAAGCTGCTCCCACTAATTCCCATAATGGAACTGGTGAAGTGCTCATAATCGGAGCAACATTTTGTGGATCAACATTTGATTGATTAATAATAATAGTATCTGACACGTATGTAGAAATAGTTTCTAGATTTCTGTTCGGTTTCGCTCGTTTCGAAAAAAGTTTGTCAGATCGTATATTAATCTCAGTTTTGACAGAATTTTCTGTAGCATTTGCTCTAATTACATATTTTGCTGATGCTAGTTTTCTTAATTCATTAAGAGGTAGTGTTCCTGCAGCTCTATACGACTGTAATGTGTTCGTATGAAACGGAACACTAGGGCCAACTTTATGGCTTTGCTATCTAAGCTTTGCATTTTTTAAAGGAAAACAATCAACAACAGATAGAACACAGCAATGATGTCAGCTGATCACATTACACACAAACTACTGATAACACACAAACTACTGATATGATGTACAACTATACTGGAGGAGTCCAAGGTGCCCCCTCTTCCCACACCCACACACTACCTCCTTCCCATAACAGTAACTGAGAAAGCAAGCCAGCTCATATATAACCAATATCACATCAATGGTTATTTCTCCTCTGACTCCATGGAGTTGACCATTTCAGTCACAGAATACCAGTTCTGTCTATCTCACAATCTATTACGTTAATGTCAAGATAATCTTGACAGTCCATTTCTTCTCCAGCTCTATCATCAAAACCTGTGTTGAAAGTCTAGTCTAGAACGGTCTCATCAACTATGTGAGGTGACACCAGTTGTTGAATCTTTTCCCTCTTGCCATAATTGCCTCAGTAATTGTTCCCTTTACGGTAGTCTACCTGAATTTGCTTCAGATTAAACTGGTTGTTTTATTCTTTCCTTTATAATATTTTTTGATAATTTTGGCTGATATTTTTTGATAATTTTGTCTGACAAAAAATGTTACATTACACAATATAAAAAATCATTAAATAAATATTTTCCTCATATTATGTAACAAGAAAATAAAACAAGTAAGCTACTTAACCCAAAAATCATGGTTGTTATTTTCTCTGTCATATACCTGTCACAATGTGGTAATGGTTCTCTCATTTTTTAACTGGACCTCATTCTCTGAACCAAAGTCTTAAGATATTACCAGTTTCTTCTGCAGATATCATCACACAAATAACATAGAAAATTGTCAGTAGTGCTAAATCCACTCTGACAAGTCATGTCAGTTCAATAACAAGAAACAGAGAACAAGATAAAGAGACTTCCCTTTTCAGCCAACTGACAACAATTAGTATCAAGTATGATCAGATGTTTATAAATAGATTATGATTGTTAATCTGTGAAACATTATTATCAATCATGTCAGATATTTATTAGTGATATCCTTTCATACTGCTAAAACAGGGTTTGTACAACACATGATGGAGTTCACTGCTGCTTCATCAATTCAAAGCCTATGTGGTGTAATTGGCAGAAGCAATAACTTGGGTGCAGCTTAACAATGAATGTGTAAAATTTCTGAATTTGAAAATTATGATAAAAATTTTTTTTTAAAAAGTTGGTGAGCCTTTCTCTCCTGCCATATTAAACTCCTTCCTCTTACTAAGGTCCTCTACTCCATAGTTATCACTGGCCTACTGACCCTGTGACTATGTCAGTCATGCTGACCTGTGACCAGATGTATAGTATTAGTAACATCCAAATCCCCAGCTCTCTGTATCATAACATCCAAACCACCCTGAAGCTATGGATACCAAAACTGGATGGATGGATGGCATGGAAACCAGATCACTAGATCTTTAAGCATGGTTACTAGCCAGCCAGTGACGGATTTTCGCCCTATTTCAGTCTGGCAGACCCCATAGATACAATCTATCTCTCTGAAACAGTAAAACTATTGATTTACACTCTGCTTTATTAATTTCAGTTTCACCCTGCCACTGTCAGACTGTTTCCAATCAGTTTCTGTACAACAGTTAGCTCACTTTTCAAAGTCAATATTTATTCAAAATATCATTCCAGATAAATGAATGATTTAACAAAACCATGGCTGTATCTAATTTAGTAATTATCAATTCAGTAACTTGGAGTTGATATTAAACATAGCTCTAGACATGCCACATCAAGAAGCATTCATGAGGTAATATGAGTTGAAGTTGAAAGTCAGTATTGGTACTGTGTCAAAGATGGCTTAATTTATAACTCTACATTTTCCAGAAATTTTTTTTTCCAGATCCTCTTCTTCAGCCCACCAATGAGATTCAGAATAATGTAATGCAATCAAGTCAAAACCAAAACTGTTTTCCTGTTTTATTTGCTTTTAACATAAAAGATTTATTCACATGTATGCATCATCAATGTGTGTAACTCAACATTAGGGAATTCAAAACAGTGAATGTACTCGCACCACTAATTCAATGCCTAATTCTATCAACAGGCGTGTGTGGTTCTACTTCTCTGTTTGACAGCACAATGACAACATGATCACTGAATGAAGCTTGACCTTTGCTTTTCAGTAATTTTGTCGGACTTTCTGTTTCCATGAGTCATGTAGCAATCATGTGACTGTGAGTGTGGTGTGGTGGTGGTGGTGGTGGCTCTGCATGTGTGTGTGTGTGTGTGTGTGTGTGTGTGTGTGTGTGTGTGTGTGTCACTGTGTGTTTGACACCATGCACAAATGATGTGGAAAATCAGTAAACTGTGTGTGTGTGTGTGTGTGTGTGTGTGTGTGTGTGTGTGTGTGTGTGTGTGTGACACCATGTGCAAATGACGTTGAAAATCAGTAAACTGTAAAGCGACAATCAGTCTTTCATGTGTTAATGGGCTAAGCGCCAATTAACCCCAAGGCTATTAATAGAACGACAAATCTGTATTCAGCTCCCGATATACGTGGTCACTGCAGCCGATTTCTATATCCATTACAATAATAACACACTCCCAGTTTTGTCTTGAAACAAGAAAACCGACGACCTGTGGCCGATCATGCCGTCGAATGGAACAGAAGTCTCAGCTTGTCAGCGATGACATCATTGATTGACATTTCCTCCCTCGCACTGTTCCCTTTTCACACAATAAAAACTCACCCAAAACACCAAACTGATCACCAGCAGGCATATTTTCGTCGTTGTTGTGCACTTTCCCATCCTTCTCTTCGCTCGGTGGTCGACTGGAAAAGGTCAAATGTACGATCGAGGGTGAATTAACTGGTCGAATGAGGTGACAGTGGTTTTAAGTCCTTTCTGTGTTTACTCGGTCATGTGACTTGTGGTGCCAATATTTGAGAATTTGACCAATCGCAAATAATCATTTATGCATAACTTTGGCCTCCTACAACCAAACAAGAATTGCTTTATTAGAAAAAATCAGTTGAACAACAAACTATACTTATCATTCTAACGTCTTCTGAAGTATTACACAAAAGTATTTTGGGCAAGTAGGTTATCTTATGAATATTGGTAATTTTATTCCCAGTTGTACCGATGTTCATATTGTCGTCTCATGGAAGGGAGACAATTACTTCGGTCACGTAACAGCCGCTGTCCATTCTGTCTTCTGCTTCGACCTCGTAAGTTTTGATTTGTGTTTTGATACACCCATGCACTCACCTAAGTTCTACTGTTTTTGTGTCAAGAGAAAACAGATAGAATGGACAAAGACACAGTCTTGTCCTATCAGGAACTGTCATTTAGATATTGCATATGTTTAACTTGATCATGATTTGGGGATTGAATGCAAACTTTCATATCAAACCCAATTACTTTGAATCTGAAAGTTAGGGATCTTGTCTGTGGTACAGTATTCGGATACTTGGCCTTTTGTACCGCCTCTCTTTCTCTCTCTTATGTGTATGTGTATGTGTAGGAAGGAATTTTTGTTTAATGTCCCGTCACACATATCGGTGATTGAAGACATTTTGTAAAAGTATTTATGAATACATCTGAGTATTATCGGTTAGAAGGGGTGGGAGATGTGGATGAATGGAGGGTTTGGGGAAACTGGGCATGTGTATGTGTGAGCGCACGTGCGAGCGAAAATGTTTTATATGCATGTATGTGTGTGCACGCCTGTCTTGGTATGCAAGTGTGCGTCATAGACTAGTTCAAAGATGCCCACGGAAAAACAAGTACATGATTAGCAGTCTAGTTATAGCTAGTGCTGTCTGGGATGATGTGGTGGGATCCTTTCACATAAACCATGCATGTTTGGGTGTGGCTGGGATGGTGTTTGAAGAGAGTGTTATGAATGTATAGGTCAAGTTCTGGAAAAAAACAACCCAAAAAACATTTTCATAACAAAAAAAAAAAAAAAAAAAAAAAAAAAAAAAAAACAAAAAAAAAAGAAAAGAAAAAAGAGTAAGATATATAGATAGGAGACAAATAACAAGAATAAAATTGTATATGAAATGAACCAAAACGGGCCTGGTTTACACACTAAAAAGAGGTAAACACACTCGATCATGGGCACAAACTTACACACATGCTGGCATTGGTGTGTGTATGCATGAAAAAGTGTGTGTGTGTGTGTGTGTGTGTGTGTGTGTGTGTGTGAATTTCAAAATGATTTTTGATGCAGGGAGACAGCTTGAAATCAGGAAAGAAGTGGAAGTGGGATGTGGACTTGGTGACGTGACAAGGTGATCCCTGCATGGCATGTTGTCACGCATCAATGCTGTCATTCGACATTTTATTGTCAGCAGAGCACGGCACAGCAACAAACCATTGGCATCAGAGGTGGGTAGTTTGTTTTCTTTCACATGCTCTTTCATGAAGCTGCTCAGTTTGTAACCATTGCACTCAAGATTATCATTATGTGCAGCGGTTCAGGTCAATCATCAGTTGCACTGGAAGAAAAACAGATTGATATTCTCAGATAATGTTTTGTAATTTTGCACATCCCAGCCTTAATCTATTCTGTGACTCCAGGTGATTTGTTTCCTTTGGATTAAAGACATGTTTAATGGATTCGTTTTCTTGAAATCAATGCATTGTTTAAATTTGAGTTGAAGGTGAGAGAGGAGATAATGAAGATTCATATACGTGTTCACTTAACCTTAGTGATAAAATCAGGATCTCAAGTTATTTACACAAATAAATACAGAAAAGCACCCAGTACTGTACACATGTTCATCTTGATGTTGGCAAGCAACAGATACATGCATATGCATATGCATATGCACACAACAGACACACACACACACACACAGATCTGTGTGTGTGTGTGTGTGTGTGTGTGTGTGTGTGTGTGTGTGTGTTGTGCTTGGATGCTGACATACACAGACACTCAGAGTCAGATTGAACATGCACCCTTGCAATAGTGCATGCATGCATTGTCACGAATCTGGGTAATATAAGACTTAAAGTATGCTCTAATTTGGGCATGGAAAAAATGCAGATGTCTGCTGAGGAGCAGATCGATGTAAAGGAGAGTGGGGTTATCGAAGCTGTAGGTGCAGAGAACAGACAGACGGACAGAACTGTTAATGTATTCTGTACATGTAAAAGAGCCCACTGTTACAAAATAGTTGTCCCTTGCAAAACTGTTGAAAAGTTCTCTTTGATATTGAGGCTATATAAACGATGGAAGAAGAAATGATGATGATATTCTGTTGCAACAGACTTTTCACTTTAACTGACTGAATTTCACCCACAGGAAATGTCCAATGTGTGAAAAAAGGTAATGAAATCAGTCCAAAACAAAAGGCATCACCAGGACTCTGTCAGAGCACCCCTTTGTGTAGTTAACCAGACAAACTTTAGAAAAAAAAAAAAGTGAATAAGAAAAATGAAGACATAATCCCAGAAGCCAAGTAACATAATGTTAACCCCTTGAATGCTGCTGACAAGTATGCTGGTCAGGAAAAAAGTTGTCACCTCACTGAACTAATATAGAGCGTAGAGCCAACACAGGTCCAAATATCACAACATTATTTGGACTTATTCATCTTGGGCTTTATTGTTTCTGATCAGCAAAATCAGTTGCACCATTGAGAAGCAAACAGAAAGTACTTATTGTATTGTAATATTGTATTGTATTGTATTGCTTTTTGCCACAACAGCTTGCACTGAGTGAGATTTTAGCTGTTCTCCTCAGGGCAGCACCACCTTTTGACCACCTTTTGAATTTTCTTTTTCTTTTTTCTGTCTGCAGGTGTACTTGTATTATTTACTATCAAAGTGGATTTTTCTAGGGAATTTTGCCAGGGACAATCATTTTGTTGCCATTGTTTTTGTTTTTGTTGTTTTTTTACATGCGCTAAGTACATGCTATGCACGGGACATTGGTTTATCATCTCATCTCAAAGACTAGCACCCAGACTACCTCTCAGGGTGTAGTGGAGGGGGAAGTGAAGCACAAATACCATTCTCAAAATGGTACTTGAGAACTTACGCATACTCACTTCCTAGTTGGGCTCATTACCACTGGGCCACTGCTGTCCCGCTTTTCAGTCTCATACCACGTTGATCTCATTTCAGCAAGGTTCAACATTTGAGAGGTTAATACTGCAGGTCTTTACACTGATCTCATGTCACCAAGGTTAAGCAGTCAGCAACTGATCTCATTTCACCAAGGTTAAGCAGTCAGCAACTGATCTCATTTCACCAAGGTTCAACAGTCAGCAACTGATCTCATTTCACCAAGGTTAAGCAGTCAGCAACTGATCTCATTTCACCAAGGTGCAACAGTCAACGTTTTAATGTGGCAGGTCTCACACTGATATTTCATTTCACCAAGGTTCGTCAAGTCAAAGGGTTAATACTGCAGGTCTTCCACTGATTTCATTTCATTAAGATTCATCAAATCAAAGGGTTAATACTGCAGGTCTTACACTGATTTCATTTCATTAAGATTCATCAAATCAAAGGGTTAATACTGCAGGTCTTACACTGATTTGTTAATACTGTAGGTCTTCCACTGATTTCATTTCATTAAGATTCATCAAATCAAAGGGTTAATACTGCAGGTCTTACACTGATTTCATTTCATTAAGATTAATCAAATCAAAGGTTTTATACTGCAGGTCTTACATTGATTTCATTTCATTAAGATTCATCAAATCAAAGGGTTAATACAGCAGGTCTTACACTGATTTCATTTCATTAAGATTCATCAAATCAAAGGGTTAATACTGCAGGTCTTACACCGACTCATTTCATCAAGATTCAGTGGTCTAATGGTCAATACTGCAGGTCTTACACTGACTCATTTCATCAAGATTCAGTGGTCTAATGGTCAATACTGCAGGCCTTACTCATTTCACTAAGGTTCATCAAGTCAAATGGTTGATACTGCAGATCGTACACTGATTTCATTTCCCCAAGATTCATCAAGTCAAATGGTTAATACTGCAGGTCTTACACAGATATATCATTTCACTAGGGTTAAGCATTCAGAGGGTTAATACTGCAAGTCTGTTCAGCAGTTAATGGGTTAATGCTGCTGCAGGTCTTACCCTGGTCTCATGTCACCGAGGTTTAGAAGTCAAGGAGGTTAATTGCTGCAGGTGCTGACCTGCCACCTGCGTCAGCGACATTTGCCGCACTGGACCTCCTTCTGTGTGCACCAGAGGGCGGTGGTCAACGACCAGTTTGGACGGTCCCACTTCAACTGGGCCGTGGGGGGTGCCAACTACCACGTTCTGCGCACTGGTTGCTTCCCTTACATCAAGTACCACTGCTCCCGTAGAGGCCCTCAGGACCTGGACAGGGAGGATCGCTTCTACACCTGGCTGAAGCTCGTCAATCTAGGTGAAGGGAATATTGAGGCTTTGTTATATATATATATATATATATATATAGGTGCTGTGTCAAGTTTGTTTGTGTGTGTGTGTGTGGTGTATGTGCTTGTGTGTGTGTGTGTGTGTGTCTGTGGTGTATGTGCATGTGTGTGTGTCTCTGCAAGTATGTCTATGCGCTGGTGATTGTTTCATTCAGTGTCAGAAAAAATTGCTGTAGTGAGTGGCCTCCCTTACCTTTTTCATGGGAAAAAAAAAGGTTATCAGTCTGATTTTCTTTTTTCATTGGGGTGAAAGATTGGATATGGATTGCAGGTTCCAGTCAGAGTTTTGATTGATATCAGCCAGTATATATGTGTCACTTTCTAGTAATTCTACTGTATGTATGACTCAAAGGAACATCATTTATGTTCTGTCAGTAGACAAGATTGACTGTCTTATATTCTGAGGTACAGACTGTGTGTTTGTGTGTGTGTGTGTGTGTGTGTGTGTGTGTGTGAGCGTGTGTGTACATGTGTGTGTGTATGTATGTGTGTGATTTAGTGTGTGTGTTGTGTGTGCAGTGTATCTGTCCACATTTCTCACAGCATAATAATGCAGTTATCTTGCCTCTGAAAGACTCAAGACAAGTTTTTCATGTTTTAATTGTTGACTGAAGTTGCCTTTGGTCTTATGAATTTTTGTTACCTTTATCTTTGTATTGTTATTGTTATTGATCTTTATTACTTATCTTGACAAAGCCCTTCTGCATTTATTCTATTGACTGACATTTTCAGGTATCCCGACGCTTGCTTACGGTGTGGGCTCGTGGATGCTGGTGCGGGTTACGGAAGAGGTACAGACGTCCAAAGGGAAGGTCAAGGTCTTTTTCCTCAACCAGGAGGATCCGGGAGCCGTGAACTGATGGGGTGATGACCTTGTTATTGGGTCACATCCAACGGAGCGTCATCATGTGCTGAACTTATCTGATTGTGTCTTTAAGTTGCACTGTTTTTATTTGGCGTCCATCTTTATCTGTATCGTTACTTTGCACTGTTTTTATTTGCCGTTCGTTTTATCTGTTGTGTCTTAAGTTGCACTGTTTTGGCTTTTATCTCTTTTGCGCTGTCTTGACTCCACTGTTCTGTGATTTATATGTATTTTTATCTGTTTTTATGAATGAATGATATTGTTATTATACATATATAATATATTCTATTAAGTGATATAACTTTGTCGTGCGTATTGATTTTATAATCATTTGGTACCTCTGTTCAGAATGTGTTGAGAGTTTAGCTTTTTGTTGTGCATATAGTATTTATATTTCTTGGTGTGTGCTGTATATCTATATTTTTTGATATTCTGAGATGTTGAGATATTGTTGATGAGGCACTTTTGTTATTGATTTTTAAGATTGCTTCTTCTCTTTGAAATTTTTTTTTTGACAGTGTGTTAAATCATTCTAAACCAGACATATTAAATTGCTCAAGGTATATTTTATTTGTAACATTGTGTTTATGATTAATGTCCCTATAAAAACAAAGGAAAAAGAAACAATAGCCACAATCACAGCAGCACATTTGCTGGTTGTTGGTTCTTTTTTGTGTGCAAGTATTTAAATAAATGATATTAAGATTGTAAGGGATTTGTTACTTGTAAAGTATTACTTTTTTTCTCTTTGTAATATTGTGAATCGTCACATTCATCACATTTTGATAGTTTTCAAATCTCTTGCACTTTAAAGAGCCAGGAGGAGTCTCTTGCTATTTTCTACTTTTTTGTTTTTTTTCTGTTTGTGTGTGTGTGTGTGTGTGTGTGTGTGTGTGTGTGTGTGTGTGGTCAATTTCAACACAGAACACACTCGCGCTATTAAGATCCACTCGTGGAAAAACTTCAGCATCATGACGGGCCAGAGCTATCAGCTCACTTTCATCGGGTCCATTCTGGTCATTTTCATCGCCATCGTCCTCTTCATCATTGCGGCCAATCTGCTGGTGGCCATCCTGAGGTTTGTGTGGGGCAAGGTGTGGGGTCGGTCCCGAGAGCTGATGCACTCCTCCACCCAGACGGACAGCGGTGGGGATGCTGACGGCACTGCTGTGCTTCCTGCAGGTCAGGGGGATGGTGCAGCCAAGCATGAAAAGGTTAATTAGACTTGGTTTTTATTTTGTTCTTTGTCTTGAATGAAAGCCTTGAAAGCATCCTGTGCTTTGGTGAGAAAGCATAGGTGTATTTACATATCTGTCTGTCTGTCTGTCTGTCTGTCTCTCTCTCTCTATATATACAACTTGCTTTTTTCTGTCTTCTGTGAATGCAGAATGGAGGGCTTTAGACTGGTTTTGGCATTTTCATGTGAGTGAATGAGTGTGACATGAAATGTGCATATTTGATGGTGTGTGTGCATTTACAAACATTCGTGAAGATGTTTGTGTACACATGATACAGTGTGTATGCACAGATATAGAGACAGGTAGACAGACAGGTCTGTCTATCTAAATATCTATTCATCTATCTATCTGTCTAGTTATACATGCATACATACATATAGACAGAGATGTAGATATAGGTATATAGATATCCATATCATATAGAGAAAACTATTTAAAATAAATACCCAGTGCATGAAGCTAGTTTCCTGCAGTGCTGAGTATTGTATTGTATTATACTGTATTGAAGGAATATGTCACAACTGGTTTCTCTGTGTGAAATTTTGGGGCTGCCCTCCTTAGTGAGAGCATGTCACTATTGTGCAATGCCCCCCCCCCACCCCCTCCTGCGCACTTAGGAGTGAACGTATAGCCACAGCGTCTTCAGTTCCCTGCAGGAATGGATGAACTGCTCCAACAGCTGAGGTGTTCATGTAGTGATTCAGGGGAGATAACAGATTTTCCCACCGTGATGCTCCCAGAAATGTTTAGTCTGGGCTCTCTTTCATTGCTGGACTATTATTCTGAGAATTCTTAGAAGGAAAAAGTCTTGAGGTGGAAGAGGTGTAGAGCTTGGGACTTTCATTAATGGCATCAGCTTCACCCATCAATGCTAATTTTTTATTTATTTTATTTTATTTATTTATTTTTTTGCTGGGAAAATGATAAAGAGTAAAGTAAAGAAAAGAAAGAAAGAAAAAAAAGAAGGTTTATAGTGGTCTGCTGTTGGTGTTAAATCACTGTGAGAGAAATAATGAACATTTCATTGCAAGATCTCACTGGAGGAAAAGCACTGTCTGTATGTTTTGACAGGGTTTTTCCCTACATATCTTACTGAAGTGCAGCTTATTCTTGTTCATCAAATTTCTGAGAGAAAAAAAGAAAGAAATGTATTCTGGATGTGAAGGAGGCCATTATAATGTTGTTTTAATTGTTGGTACTTTTGAAACGTTTTTGGTTTTATTTTTTGTAAATACGTTTTGAATGAAAATAAGTTTTCTGTAACCTCTTGTACTACAGTAGACAGGCATGTGTTTAGAAGTTTTTGTTTCAGGAAGATATATATAGATATTTATTTATTGTTAATGGTTTTTTGTGTTTTTTTTTTAATCAAGTAGTAATTTTTAATGGATATGCTTGCACACAGGTGCACACACATACACACCTTGAATGCATGTATTGATGAGCCACACACACACTCACACACACATACTCAAGCACACTCACAGACACACTCTCACACACACACACGCACACACACACACTCACCTGTACATACAAACATGTATAAACGCAGATGCTTATATGATGTAACATTTATGTGCCCTCTCTCTTGCACTCATCTATTCATGCTTGCTTGCACACACACACACGCACGCACGTACGCATGCACGCACGTGTGCACGCGCATGCACACATACACACATGCACACACACACACACACACACACACACACACACTCATTCTCACACTCACACACACACACACTCACACACACACACACTCACACACAAACACACACACACACACACACACACATTCTTGTATGCACACACGCACACACACACACACCATTTAGCTAACCCATGCACATGCGCATTCATTCCCCCCCTACCCCCTGCTTTTAGCCTTTTTATCTATCTTTCTCTCTGTGTTTTCCTGCTCTCCCCCTCTTCCTCTTTATTCTGCTCAGCTTTCTCAACTTTCTATTGAAGTGAGGAATTGGGAGATTAATAGTATATGCACAGATAGACATAGATAATTATAGTGTGAGAGTAGATACAGTCTGTAGATGGCAATGATGACAGCAATGATTAGTAGCACCTGTGTATTATTGTAGTTGTCAATTTCACATCTTCTGCTCTTTCAAAATATTTCGAAGTGCCAATTATAACAAGAAGTATAATAAAGCAATTTTATGAAGTGAATGGATTTTTTGCTCTTGCGGATGTAAATGGATTTGAAGAATACCGAAGCAATAATAAATATGAATTGTATTTTGATTTACAAACATGTGCCTGTGTGTGAGTGTAATGTATTTGTTGTGTTTCACATGGATTCTGCATTTCTTCCTTCCAATTCTTCCTTTCTATCTGACTGCCTGTCTGTCTCATTCCCCCTTTCTCTTTCTCTGGGCATGTGTATGTGATAATACTGCACTTCATACTGCACCTTTCCATGTAAAACATGCTCAGTTGTGGCTGTTCACAATATGAAACGAAGTGGAAAACATGTATTTAAACAATAAAATGACAACTTATTGCATAACCCTGCACAGACAACAAACCAAACACTAATTTACATAATATGTACACACTCAAAACATCACACACAACACTCATACATATCATCCATCACATGTGTGTCAAAGTCAGTGCAGGAGGAATAACTCATTTCACACCAATATACATGAACACACATGCACACAAGTGCGTGTGAGGTTTGCTGATTTGATTTTTTTACTCGCTGAAGTGATATTCCAAACAACATCAACTATGCAGTATTGGTTGGATGTGAAAGAAACTACAAGAGTTGCGAACCTTAAACATCAGATTTGCAGATTAAACTGCTGCTTAACAAAGAGAACTGTACATTCACTGATGAAAGAAAAATCAAACAGAACAATAATTTAATTCTGAAACGCTATTATACAAAATATTCAATAGTCTAAAGACTTCACAGAGCCTACACCTCTCCACATTTTTACAATAATTTTATGTCCAACGCACATGTTACAGTTTTAGTGTTTCGCGGCTGGCGCAGCTGTTTTCACTGGAAAATGACAGAAGACAAATAAACCATTACTGACAAAGAGAAGGTACAGTTTCCATTGTTCATGAAATATGAAATCATTAGCTTGAAAATACGTATATATTAAACATGTGAAAAAACAACAACACTGTTCCAAATAGCAGTTCACACACACACACACACACACACACACACACACACACACACACACACACAGCAGTTTTTTGTTCCTGGGGACTTAAATTTTTTGTACTTGAGAAAGAGATGTTTCTTGCCCCCCAAAAAAACGAAACTCAATTATTTGACCAGACAAAACTAACACTAAAGGGAAAGCTTTTTTTCCTGCAGCCCCTTCCCGTCCATACACGTGACCAGAGCCACAAAAAAAGTTAACTCTATTGAGTCGTAACACTAAAGCTCTATACTAGAATATTTCACGTTTCATATGTTGGAAATGAGAGGGACAGAGACAGACAGAGAAGATGGATACATGTAGGCGTGTACCCCAAACCGAAATTAGAATCACGGCCTGCATGGGCAAATAGAACATGTAAACCAATAAGTAAATCCAATAACAAAATAACACTGAGGCAGATAGTGAAAATTATTACATTCTTATCTTACAAAAAAGTCAGCAGTCGGTAATCATACTTTTTACAAAAGCTGACTTTTTACATCTTGGGAAAGTCGACTTTCTGCAAGAAATGGTTGACTCATTCATACCTTGGATAGGTCAAACCTTGGACAAGCCGACCGTTTTTCTTGGTCCCAATTTATTTGGGGTCGACTTTCCCAGAGGTAACCAAATAAGTCGGTATATGTTTGTGTGTATGTTTCAGCATCTACTGACACTGGATAGAACACCAGCTGACAATGTGGTTTATGTAAACTATGATGTGTATAAAAGAAGAAGAAGAAAAGGGGGTGGGTGGGGTTAGTGAGGAGAGGGTGTTGGGAGTGGGAGGGGAGGGGAAGAACGGCCAAGTGAGCGCAAGGAATCCCAGCTAGCACCTGTCACGACCCACACAGCATTAAGGCCCTCACGTCAACACCCAAGCTCCTCAGGTCCACACAAAGCGGATGTATACAATTCAGGAGAGTTCTGAAGCACTGACTGACGCTGAACAGCCATACAGCCGTCTGAAGCACTGATTGACGCTGATCAGCCATACAGCCGTCTGAAGCACTGATTGACGCTGATCAGCTATACAGCCGTCTGAAGCACGGAACAGTGCTGTCGTCAGTTCAGTGTGGGATCGACAACCAATACGCATCAATATCCACATGCATGCAAACGCTTGCACATGCAAAACATCTTGTACCAAGCTGTCTTTGGAGGTGACGAAGCAGATTCCTAAATTGCTTGACGAATGCGGTCCATTTGATGTAATTCATTTAGATTATCATAGTTATTATATAACTTTTGACATTGTATCACACGAATGATTCTCAAGGATATTAGAAGTTTATGGAATTATCGACAGTTTAAACAAATGGACAAGATGCATTGTGACAGGAAGAACTTAAAAGTCAGTGACGAATATCTTCTGAGACCGACATTCGAAGTGGAATCCCACGAGGAAGTATTCAGGAACCGATATCATTTACCATGTTTTATAAACGGCTTTCCGAGACAATGGAATCATCAACTAAAATGTTTGTTGATATCACCAAAATCTATAATAAGTTCAATTTTCCAACAGCATTAAAGATTCCAAGCAGGACAGAGAAATGTAATCTGTACTTCATACGGGTATTTTGCTAAGTACAAAGTGACGCCATGTTGGTAAAAAACAACAACAAACAAACAAAAAAACAACAACAAAAAACAAAAAAACAACAACAAAAAAACCCCAACAACAACACCCCAAATCTTAGCAAAATACACAACTAAATAATGCCACGGGTACAGTAAAAACACTTGAAAATGAAAAATAGAATGGGATTGAAAAGAACAGAATACGTCTTTATTAACAATATGAACCGACGTGGAAAACAAGGAATATCAGGGGATGGGGAGATCGTGCATTTAAGGGTACAAACATTAATCGGAAATCACTTATGTACATAATTATTGAATAATAAATCCAAGCTTTGATGTCTTCGTTTTAGAGAAAGGGTAGAAGTCTTGGCTTAACTGTTAACCTTAACTCACTCAGTACGGCCAGTCCTCTCTTCTCCTCTACAACCCCTCGGATGTCCAGTGGGTGTCTGAATGACCCAACCTTTAGCTTCCGTCGTCAGAATTGTGGTATTCTTTGTCAACATTCACCTCTTCAGTTTAAGAGCCTTCCGCTTGCAGTATTTTGATGGCGGTAATTGGGGTGAAACGCTGTTAACGTCGTCTCTTTCGCCGTTCGTATGGAGAGAGTTAAAGAAAAAACAACAACAACTGATATGCGCTGTGGGTTGGGGGTAGGAGGTAAGAAGAAAGTGCGTGCGTCAAGGATCTCTCATCAATCCTCACGTGTTCCTCCTAAGAAGATATTAGTATGCATGTGCAGCAAGCGACAAATGTTTCGCACTGTGGAGTGCTCATCAGGCTTGCTCTATACTTGCTCCTGGTTGTTGATTGGAGAGAAACATTCTCACCTAGGCCATTGGGAACTCTCCACGATCTGTTTACCACTACTACTACTACTACTACTACTACTGATGATGATGGTGATGATAAAGCCAAGCCCAGATATCCTAGTTTTCCATAAAGAAGTGGAAGAAGCATGAAAAGAACAAAGTGTTGGGTTTTACCTCTTCTAACCTTACAAACCTATTTGCACTTCGGGGTATGGG
Source organism: Babylonia areolata (assembly GCF_041734735.1). Classification (NCBI taxonomy): domain Eukaryota; kingdom Metazoa; phylum Mollusca; class Gastropoda; order Neogastropoda; family Buccinidae; genus Babylonia; species Babylonia areolata. Next base: position 13,074,540 of record NC_134880.1, on the reverse strand, counting down.
GTGGAGATTCCGTGGGGTGGGGTGGGGGTGTGGGGATGGGTGGGAATATGGGTGGCGGCGGGCGTTTAAAAACTTTTAATTAATGGCCATGTTAGACTTAAAAAAATCTCTTTTTTTTTAAATTTGAAAATTTACTTATAAAGAAACACAACAAGCAAATGCGAAAAAGCAAAAAAATAAAATAAGATCAGATAAATAATATAAAATGAAAATGAAAGAAATAAAGAAAAAGAAGAAGAAAAAGCCGTAACATCGAAAAAAACAACAACAAAAAAACAAAACATCATCAACAACACACACACACACACACACACACACACACACACACCCTTCCTCTTCCCTTAATCATGTCTTTACGTAAACAGTCAGCGATACTGTTTCTCTCCCGGAGACTGTTGATGCTTAACTGAAGAGAGAGAGAGAGACAGACAGACAGACAGAGACAGAGACAGACACACACACACACACACACACACACACACACACACACACACACACAGAGAGACAGAGAGAGAGAGAGAGAGAGAGAGAGAGTGGTGAATGAAGGTGAACAAAGCAGACACACGAACAAAGACAGAGCAGCCTGCACGTACAGCAGTATGGCAGCACAGCCACCGACATGGCCTGGATCGATAGGCGGATCTCAGTGCTATGCCTGCTGCCAGAACTCTGTTTCCGTGCACCGTAGATCCGAGCAGCGAAAGACGTCCTTCACGGAAACGGAATCTACCCGAGACCATGATACGCTCTGTCTCTCTCTCTCTCTCTCTGTCTCTGTCTCTGTCTCTCTCTGTCTGTGGTGCGAAAGCGCTTTGATTTGTCTATGCACAAGATTCAGCGCTATATAAATACCATTATTATTATTATTATTATCATTATTATTATTCTCTCTCTCTCTCTCTCTCTCTCTCTCTCTCTCTCTCTCTCTCTCTCTCTCTCTCTCTCTCTCTCTCTCTCTCTGTGTGTGTGTGTGTGTGTGTGTGTTTTAGATCCGAGCAGCGAAATACGTCCTTCACGGAAACAGATTCTACCCGAGACGATGATACTCTCTCCCTCTCTCTCTCTCTCTCTCTCTCTCTCTCTCTCTCTCTCTCTCTCTCTCTGTGTGTGTGTGTGTGTGTGTGTGTGTTAGATCCGAGGAGCGCAAGACGTCCTTCGCAGGAATAAAATCATAAAATCTACTCCAGACGATCGGATACTCTCTCTCTCTCTCTGTAACTGTATTGAGAGTACGTGCTACTTTGTGGGTTTTGTGAATTGTGCTGTTAGTAATGAAATGATGCATTATTGTGTTTTTGTTAAGAGTCGCTGTATTGAGAGTAGATACTAATTCTTGGGTTTTGAAAATTGTACCTTTATAATGTAATTGATTGTGTGTGCTTTTGCAATTCAAAATTTACTTTAGGTAGACTCTTTCTTAAGTGTCATCTTGAGTATTTGTTCGATTTATTTCAAGTATTAAACCTGTGATCGCTGAGAGCTTGCTTCTGCTGGTATCATGTTGCTGCATGAAATATGCTACTACTACTACTACTGAATAATATATCAATATAATGATATTATTGCATATACTATCATTTTTTCAAAACGTTAATAATAAAGTAATGATGGTGATGATGATGATGATGATAATAATAATAATGATGATAACGATGATTATCATTATTATTATTGTTAGCAGCAGTAGTAGTAGTACTATCATTCTTTTACTTCTGTTCCCCTCACAGCAGTGGCTGTCTGTGTCCTCACACACACGCGTCGCTAGAACCTGGCTTTCATTCAATGCGCCTTCTCTCCATACGAACGGCGAAAGAGACGACGTTAACAGCGTTTCACCCCAATTACCGTCATCAAAATATTGCAAGCGGAAGGCTCTTATACTGAAGACGTGAATGTTGACAAAGAATACCACAATTCTGACGACGGAAGCTAAAGGTTGGGTCATTCAGACACCCACTGGACATCCGAGGGGTCTGTGTAGAGGAGAAGAGAGGACTGGCCGTACTGAGTGAGTTAACTAGCACCACCCCTAAGCGTTTCTACGACCCGACCTTTTCACATGTATAATGTATCGGCCGTTTATAACCTCTGTACAACGCCACACGCGTTTCTACGAGTTGGCTTTTTAACTCACTCAGTACGGCCAGTCCTCTCTTCTCCTCTACACAGACCCCTCGGATGTCCAGTGGGTGTCTGAATGACCCAACCTTTAGCTTCCGTCGTCAGAATTGTGGTATTCTTTGTCAACATTCACGTCTTCAGTATAAAAGCCTTCCGCTTGCAATATTTTGATGATGGTAATTGGGGTAAAACGCTGTAAACGTCGTCTCTTTCGCCGTTCGTATGGAGAGAGTTAACGTGTATAATATAGTCGTTTGTAGCCCTGGTACAACACCGATTACTGTTGGGCCAACAGCAAAGTGAGAGCTGTATGATCAATGGTTTCTCAGTCTACTGTAGCGGTATATCGTTTTCAGCTAAGTCTTTTTGTGAAGGACTATGACTCTTAGACAAGGAGGTAAAATTGCAATGGTAGTGCTGCAGACTTGGGTGCCAGTTGGCATTCGGGGAACATTGCCTATCGCCTTAAAGCCCTCTTGGCTGAGAGAGTGGGGGATATAATCTGGGCAAGACAGTTTCTATCAGAATGAAATTCTAGCCTATATTCTTCTTCTTCTTCTTCTGTGGGGAGCGAATCTCACGTTCACTCATATACAAGAGTGCTTTTACGTGCACGATCATTTTTACATGTTGTCCCCACTGCTGTCCTGATGGTTGCAATCGGACACAGTTGACTATAATACAATAAAATGACCGTGGGCGTTTCTACGAGTTGGGTTTTTTTCATCACGTGTATTGTTTAGTCGTTTGTAACCTTGGTACCATGCCACCGGTTAGCGTTTCTCCGAGTCGGCTTTTTCTCTTGTATAATATAGTCGTTTGTAACCTTGGTACCGTAACGTAGGCGTTTCTTCGAGTTGGCCTTTTGGCGTGTATAATATAGTCGTTTGTAACCTTGGTACCACATCGTTCTGACAACCAGACTTCGATCTGGGTTAGAGGAAGCAGGGGAGTGGAGGGGTGGGGGGGTGGGCGGGGCGGGGAGGAGGGTGAGGGGGAGGAGGTGTAAGCGGGGGATGAGAGAGAGGAAGGAGGATGGGAATGGATAAGAGTAACAAAGAAAAGGGCGAGGAGGAGAGGGGAGGAGGGGGGTGGGGGGTTGTGAACGAGGATGGGGGAAGGAGGATTAGGGCGGTGTGCATGCTGCTAACAGACTGGAGGTCAGTGAGCTGAAGACCATCATTCTGTTCTCAGGCTGAGGGGCGAGAAGAGTTTGGTCACAGGCGTGGATGGAGGGAGGGTGGTGGTGGATAGTTTTTGTTTGTTTGGTTTTTTGTTGTTGTAGTTTTTGTTTTATTTCAATCATCCGCCTTCCACGTATCTTTCACTTCAGTTTCAATGTATGAACCAGAACACACACACACACACACACACACACACACACACACACACACACACGCACACACACACACACAAGCGCCCGTACCTACGCACGCACACAACACACACACAGAAATGCGCGCTCGCACCTCCCCTTCCACACACATTCACACACACACACACACACACACGCACACGTGCGCGCGCGCGCACACACACACACACACACATATGCACGCATAGTACGTACATGCCTACACACACACACACACACACACACACGAGCATGCGCGCCGAAGTTAAAAACAAACAAACAACAAGAACAAAAGAGAAGAGGAAATGATTAGCACGTAATTCCCTGAGGCGACGATGGAGCTACGGTCTGCATGTTACAAGCCCCGCCCCCCACCGCCCCCGCCCCCCCATCCCCCCAATCCCCCCCGAGCATGCTAATGGAAAATCAGTTTTCCGTCTGACAGCCGCTGCGTTTGAGAGACGCCGCAACAAACTGACCATGAATCTCATTTTCCTTGTAATTCATGCGCACGTGTTTTTGCATCATGTAATCCTATGATGTATAACGCACAGTGTTCCTTGTCGTGGTATTGTTTCGTTTCTTTACTGCGCTAGGATTTTAGACACCAGCCGTCAAATGAGTCGAGTCGACCATTTTTGTAATATGTCTCGTTTATTTTCCTGTCTTTTTTTTTTTTTTTTAAATAATTTTTAAAATTTTATTATTTTATTTTTTCGCTTTCTTCACCTACATGATAGGATGTTAGAATTTCTTTATATATTCTATTTCATTTACTCTTTATTCCCCCCCCCCCGGCCCCCTCCGCCCCCCCCCCTCCGCCCCCCTGTCGTCAAATTAAAAAAAAAAATCCATTTATCCATTGGAATTTTTTATGTGTGTGTTTCAATTTCTTTTCCCTTTTCTTTCCTTTCCTTTCACCCATCAATATTGATTTGATGTCGTTTCATGTCTTGCACATCATTTCCACTACCTCATCTCCCCTTTCAGAACTCTTTCTTTTCTATTTCCTTTCTTTGATGATGCTCACTGTATTACCCCTTCCTCTTCCCTACCCCCCCCCCCTCTCTCTCTCTGTCAATCCTCCTTTCTCTCTCCTTTAACGTTTTCCGACACGAAGTGTGTCATTGCCCATAAACAGATTAGCTGCATGCTTTCGTTTTCCTTTTTTTAAATTTTTTTTTTTATCTCATGTGTGTGTGTGTGTGTGTGTGTGTGTGTGTGTGTGTGTGTGTGTGTGTGTGTGTTCGCGTGCATGTGCGCCTTTGTCAAACTTCAGGTCGTGGGGGAGTGCGGGTTGTCTGTGGATTACATGTGTTGTGTACAAAAGACTTACGAACTATTTTGTGTCAGTTATAACTACTGAAGTTAGTTGGCACGGTACCCCGGCCATGCTGG
>NC_134880.1:13032167-13034667 GCF_041734735.1 Babylonia areolata | reverse complement strand
TTAATAAGAATAAATGAAAATGGACCACGTTTTAGCGAACCTGGGCGCAAACCACTCCTGTACGCGTGCATACTCACGCAAGCGTGCAAAATCACAGATCGCGACGGAAACGAGTTGATTTCAAAACAGAATTCTGAACATATTCAGTGTCTGTCTTTGTCTTTTGTATATTTGTCTGTCTGTTTGTCTGCCTGTCTCTGTCTCTCTCTGAGTGTATATATATGTATATATGTATACACATATATAAAATGATTGTCTGTCTCGCCGTCTGCGTATGTCTGTCTCCTTCTCTCTCTCTCTCTCCCCTCTCTTTCCCCCTCTCTCTGTCTCACGCACGCACGCACACGCACCCACACGCACACACACACACACACACACACACTTACTTTTTCGTATACAGACATATACATGCACACACGCTCGCTCGCACGCTCACACACACACACACACACACACACACACACACACACACAAAACGCACCTATCCATACATCAGTCTGTACACTGTACTGGCAAGCCAATGCCAGAACAAAGCTGTTCCCCCGAATTGCCAAGACAGAAGAAACTCTTTATGATGACGAGGGCAATATACAGGCAGGGACAAGCTGTTTAGTTTTTACCTCTTGCAAGGGGGGCAGAAGCAGAAGAAGAAGAAGGAGAAGAAGAAGAAGAAGAAGAAGAAGAAGAAGAAGAAGAAAAAGAAGGAGAAGGAGAAGAAGAAGAAGAAGAAGAAGGAGAAGAAAGAAGAAGAAGAAGAAGAAGAAGGACAGTAAAAGAACATTGAAAAGAATGCACAAATGAACGGAATCGGTTCCTTCTTCTTCTTCTTCTTCTTCTTCTTCGTTCGTGGGCTGAAACTACCACGTTCACCGGTATGTACACGAGTGGGCTTTTACATGAATGACCGTTTTTACCCCCGCCATGTAGGCAGCCATACTCCGTTTTCGGGAGGGCCGGGGTGTGTGTGTGTGTGGGGGGGGGGAGGTGCATGCTGGGTATCTTCTTATTTCCATAACCCACCGAACGCTGACATGGGTTACACGATCTTTAACGTGCGTATTTGATCTTCTGCTTGCGTATGCACACGAAGGAAATTCAGGCACTAGCAGGTCTGCACATATGTTGACCTGGGAGATCGGAAAAATCTCCGACCTTTACCCACCAGGCGCCGTTACCGAGATTCGAACCCGGGAACCTCAGATCGAAAGTCCAACGCTTTAACCACTTGGCTATTGCGCCCGTCGAATCGGTTCCATCTCGCGGAATCGTTCAGATTATACCGGATGCCTCGTGGTAATCCGTCCGACTAGACCACGTAGTGCAGTTCCATTAATTTGGGCCAGGATTTTTACCCCTTCCATCCCATCCACAAGACCCTGAGTGGTGGTCCAGATACTAGTCTTTCGGATGAGATAATAGGCCTAGGGTCTGGGTGCAGACTGCAATTAGCGCACATGAGAGAACCCAAGGCGACAACAACAACAAAGAAAAAAAAAAAAAAAAAAAGAGAATAGGATGGCGCTGCACTATTCCAGGGGAGAGTAGCCCGAAATTTACACAGAGAAATCTGTTGTGAAAAAAAAAAAACCTGTTGCAATACAATACAATACAATACAATACAATACAATACAATACCGTACATTACACTACACTACATTACACTACACTACAATACAATGCAATGCAATACAATACACACAGACACAGACATCGCCAAGTGCTTAATAATTAAATTACCTATAAGACATAATCAACAATTTGAATCATGATGTTATGAATTATGTAAAGGACTGAAGTATGTTTTTGCTGCTTCCGAAAGAGAAAGAGAGAGAGAGAGAGAGAGAGAGAGAGAGAGCCAGGCAGAAAGACATACAGACAGAACAGAGACATGTTCATAGAGAGACAGTCATGTTTGAAAAAGGAATGTCATATGTGAGCTTTCGAACATACGCATCTTTCAGATAACAACGAACCGCATATTATTGATGAGCAAAATTCATGTACGGTTCATTCATGGTACTAAAGTATTGGTCTATTATTAAATTTTCTTCTTCTGCCCTACAAATTATATACATGCTTTTATCTTCTGTGCAATAATCGGTATGTTTTTCCTCCATGGAATAAATTATGTCTTTTTTTTTCTTCTTCCATGGTGCAAACTGAATGTCTTTTTTCTCTTGTGGTACAAAATATTAATCATGTCATCATTTTTTTTTTCTTCTGCGGTACAAAATAATATCTACTGTACAATATAATATGTCCTTTCTCTTCTAGGGCACATTTAGATGTCTGTTTTGTTCTTTACTAGAAATTGTATGTCTTTTTTTTTTCTTCTGTGGTACAAATTTTATGTCTTTCTTTTTCTCTTTCATGTCACAAATTATGTTTGTTTTCCTTCTGTGGCAAATATTTTGTCTTTTTATCTTCCATAATAATAATAATAATAATGGATACTTATATAGCACACTATCCAGAAATCTGCTCTAGGTGCTTTACAAAA
>NC_134880.1:13017167-13029667 GCF_041734735.1 Babylonia areolata | reverse complement strand
ATATAACGCGCAACCACCGTTGAGTGTATTGATTTTACCTGTGAATTCCAACAACAGTTGATACAACCTGGATACAAGCATCAGTCGGGAACATAATAATACTTCTCTCCGACAGCACGAACTCAGACAAGGAATGTACCAGCAGGGAGAAGTGCCACATCAGCATGAAATCGATCCGCCATCATGGTAAGACTAGTAAAAATCAATTGTTCAGTCATAATTTCTCTGTCTCTCTGTCTCTGTGTGTGTCTCTCTCTGTGTATCTGTCTGTCTGCTTGTCTCTTTCAGAAACACCGTGAAAAAAAGAGCACGATGTAAGCTCAAAGCTTCTGCATCAGTGCTTTAGATGTACCTTCATTGGGAGGAATAAATCGGTCAGGCGTTGGACTTCAGAATCAGTGTGTTCACCAGTGATCAGGGTTCGAGGCCCCGTTTCGGCATGGTGTTGTGTCCTTGGGAAAGGCACTTTACTCCGATTTTCCTCACTCCACCCAGGTGTGAACGGGTACCTGACTTCAGGTGGGGAAGGTTCAAACGGCGAAAGCAGAGGGTTGGTTGGGCCCCGCCTTCCTGTGATGAGCGTATATGGATTTGTCCGAACGCAGTGACGCCTCCTTGAGCTACTGAAACTGAAACTGAAACTGTGCCGAGCACAATTTGTATTGTATTTTTCTTTTTGTCACAACAGATTTCTCTGTGTGAAATTCGGGCTGCTCTCCCCAGGGAGAGCCCGTCGCTACACTACAGCGCCACCCTTTAAAAAAAAAAAAAATTCCTGCGTGCAGTTTCATTTGTTTTTTTTCCCTATCGAAGTGGATTTTTCTACAGTATTTCGCCAGGAACAACCCATTTGTTGCCGTGGGTTCTTTTACGTGCGCTAAATGCATGCTGCACACAGGACCTCGGTTTATCGTCTCATCCGAATGACTAGCGTCCAGACCACCTCTCAAGGTCCAGTGGAGGGGGAGAAAATATCGGCGGCTGAGCCGTGATTCTAACCAGCGCGCTCAGATTCTCTCGTTTTCCTAGGCGGACGCGTTACCTCTAGGACATCATCACTCCACTCCACAAGGTACAGTGGATATGATGGTCCTATCAGGCTACAGCATTTAAAACTTATTTAATTTAATTTATTTTATTTTATTTTACTAAAAAAAAAAAAAAAAAAAATTAAACCTTACTTTCATCATTTTGTTGACCAAACGCTGTGATTTGTTGTTGTTGTTTTTTGTGTGTGTTGAATGAAAACAACAACAAACAAACACCAACTGCAACAACAACTAAAAACAAAGACGTTCATTCTTAGGGAATTATGCACAAATGCGCGACTTGTGCGACTTTTTTTTTTTTTTTTTTTTTTTTTTGAGAGTTGTTCAAAGTGGTATTCACACTCGGCATTTTGCTGATTTGCCCTGATGGTCGACCTATTTCGTTTCTCATGGGGATGGAGTGGTATAACACTATTCATATTTCTTTTTATATCTCATCATGACGAAGATTGATTCATTTGTGATGCAAAACACATAAACAACGCAAGAGAATAAATTCATGCATGCAATATAAATACACAAAAGTGATAAAATGCTAAAATGAAGTAATATGAATACATAAAAGCAATAAAAGGCTAAACTGAAGTAAAGTACACATACAAAACCCAACCGAAAAACAAACAAACAACAACAACAACAATCAACAACAACGAAGAAACAAACAAACAACAGCAACAAAAACAAAGAAAAAACAACAAAAAACAAAAAACAAACAACAAAAAAACAAACAAAAAAACAACAACCTCCGCCCCCCCCCAACCCCCCCTCCCCCCCCCTTCCCCCCGCTCCCAAACAACAAGAACAACAAAGAAACGTGGAAGTAACTGTACACGTGGAAGCTCCCATCCGAACTTCCTCTTTGCGACTTTGAGGTCTGGAACCAGAACACTTCGTCATAGAAGTTCGTTGTGTGGAAGCAATACTCTTCGTGATGGAAGTTCGTTGGATATATTAATAACCTTTGAGCTAAGCTAATCTATTGATGGAGCGAGAGAGAGAGAGAGAGAGAGAGAGAGAGAGAGAGAGAGAGAGAGAGGCATTAGCATAGCAGCAGGTGTTTGATGAGAAACTGAGAGGCAGCACACCGCAGACTGAAACTGACGAGTAGGACCATACTGTGAGGGGCTGCTCTGAATGACGGAGTCCATTTCCATGGTGGTGGGTTTGGAGGCTTTTCTTTTGTCCATACGCCTTCTTTTTTTTTTTGTGAGCGATCTAGACATACGGGGTGTGGGGGGTGGGGGTGGGGGTGGGGTGGGGGTGGGGTGGGGGGGTAGAAAGAGGGGGACAGAAAGGGAGGAAAGGAGGGAGAGAGAGAGAGAGAATGGAAGGAAGAGAGGGTGAGAGAGAAGGCAGGAGGGAGGAAAGGAGAAAGATGGAGAGAATGAGATAGGGAAGGAGAGAGAGAGCGGGGTATGGAGGCAGGGAGAAAGGGAGAGAGATAGAGATAGGTATATATATATATATATATATATATATATATATATAGAGAGAGAGAGAGAGAGAGAGAGAGCAAGGGAAGTAGGGAGGGTGAGAAAGGCCAAGACAGAAGGTTGTGTGTGTGTGTGTGTGTGCATATATATATATATATATATATATATATATATATATGTGTGTGTGTGTGTGTGTGTGTGTGTGTGTGTGTGTGTCTGTGTCTGTGTGTGTGTCTGTGTGTGTGTGCGCGCGCGTGCGTGTGACGATTTGTTTTAAGCCTCACTTCAACTGGTGCCAGTGAGTCCAGTTGATGATCAGGGGCAGGCAACGCTCCCTGTCAACACGTTAAAAGGGAGGGAAGCGACAGGCGTGGGGTCCCCGATGGCTCATCTCTCAGAATCTCCTTTCTTTTCGTCTGGGGAGCATTTTTTGTTTTGTTTTTCTAACGTGCGTTAACAAAGTCAGTCCAGTGTATCTGATAATCCTTGTTCGTTGGTGTGTAGGGGTTTAGTATGTATGTATGTATAGTATGTATGTACGTATGTCTCTTTCGGTATCTTTCTGTCTCTGCCTGTCTGTCTGTCTGTCTCCCCAGCCCCCCCCCCCCTCTCTCTCTCTCTCTTTATTAACGTATCAAAGTCCCGGAAAACAAAAATGGCATAATCACACACGCATGCATAGTGCGTCGTAAGTTCAACGGTGACGAACTACGACGATGGCACACTAACAACATTTAAGTCTCCATATGGACGGCTAGCAGCAAGGACATGGGTTTCACTTTTAGAATAGAATAGAATAGAATAGAATAGAATAGAATATGTCTTTATTACCAAGTGTACCGGGGTCACAAGGAATATTTGGGGTGGGTGAAGGGTGGGTGGGTGGTTAGTGATAGTACATAACAAGATACGAACATGAATCGAAAATCATACACAAACACAGATACAGTAGAAATTAGGATACATACAAGTGCATATCAATATAAAAACTTGTGCATACACACACATGCACGCAATGCACACACACACACACACACACACACACACACACACACACACACACACACACACACACACACACACACACACACACGTTTGAACAGAAGCTGCATATTACATGTGGATGGGGCTGATGACTATAGATCTTCAGGTAGAGGGTTGTTGATTGCACCATTCCATTCATCATACTGGATGATTCATGGACGTTTCAAATCATGCTGATACTGATCCACATACGCTAGACCACCTCTGAGTAATAAAAAGAAAAAAAAAGCAGACACACACACACACAGACACACACACACACACACACACACACACACACACACACACACACACACACAAAGCAAATGACTGACCTGCGCATAAACCAGAGCGCTGGGCAAGCCTTAAGCGCCGACCCTAGGTTTTGACCAGAACAGTATATATATGATAGTCAGTCGTGTCCGACTATGACCATCAGAACAGCAGAGGAGGCAACTGCTGTTCCGACTATTTGGGCTAGAATTTGATTATAGTGGAGAGTGTCTTGCCCAAGTTACATCCCCACTCTCTCGGCCAGGAGAGTTTTAGGACAGTCGGCGTTGGGATGGTTCCCAAAGGCCAACTAGCCCACAAGGCTGCAGCATTCAGAGACAGTGAAATTTTGCCTCCTAGTTTGAGAGTCATAGTCCTTCACAAAAGACTAAGCTGTAAATGATTTCCCATTGACTGGAGAAACCATTGATAATACAGCTCTCACTTTGCTGTTGGCCCAAATGTAAACTTATGTCAATCTGTGATATAAACCGAGTGTTGGGCCTAAGAACATTACAAGAAGTGTGATAACATAACTTGAATAAAACAAACAAATAAGTGAACAATTTAGAATAGGATAAACATGAAAGGCACGCAGAAGCCATATGACTGAAAAAAAAGGACAAAAAGGACCATGTTCTTAGCCGCTAAGAAAACCGTTGTGAAACCCGGCCCCTGGGTTGGCGAGCTGCACGAGCGACCTGGACATAAGCATAGTGGGCCACGTTAGGCATCACGCTAAGAACGTTCCTAGCTCTACGCTTTACTTCCATAGACACAAAACGCTAAGTACGTTCCTAACTCTAAACTTCACATCCATAGACACATAATGCTAAGAACGTTCCTAACTCTACTTTTTAAATCCAAAGGCACATAACGCTAAGAACGTTCCTTACTCTAGCTATACTTCCACAGACACATAACGCAAAGAACGTTCCTAACTCTAAACTTTACATCCATAGACACATAATGCTACGAACGTTCCTAACTCTACTTTTTTACATCCAAAGACACATAACGCTAAGAACGTTCCTTACTCTAGCTTTACTTCCACAGACACATAACGCTAAGAACGTTTCTAACTCTACGCTATACTTCCATAGACACAAAACGCTAAGAACGTTCCTAACTCTACGCTTTACTTCCATAGACACATAACGCTAAGAACGTTCCTAACTCTACGGTTTACAACCAAAGACACATAACGCTAAGAACGTTCCTCACTCTAGCTTTACTTCCACAGACACATAACGCTAAGAACGTTCTAACTCTACGCTTTACTTCCAGAGACACATAACGCTAAGAACGTTCCTAACTCTACGCTTTACTTCCACAGACACATAACGCTAAGAACGTTCTAACTCTACGCTTTACTTCCATAGACACATAACGCTAAGAACGTTCCTAACTCTACGGTTTACAACCAAAGACACATAACGCTAAGAACGTTCCTCACTCTAGCTTTACTTCCATACACACATAACGCTAGGAATGTTCCAAACTCTACGCTTTACTTCCATAGACACATAACGCTAAGAACGTTCCTAACTCTACGCTTTACTTCCACACACACATAACGCTAAGAACGTTCCTAACTCTACGCTTTACTTCCATAGACACATAACGCTAAGAACGTTCCTAACTCTACGCTTTACTTCCACACACACATAACGCTAAGAACGTTGCTAACTCTACGCTTTGCTTCTATACACACATAACGCTAAGAACGTTCCTTACTCTACGCTTTACTTCCAGAGACACATAACGCAAAGAACGTTCCTTACTCTAAGCTTTACTTCCAGAGACACATAACGCTAAGAACGTTCCTAACTCTACGCTTTACTTCCAGAGACACATAGCGCTAAGAACGCTCCTAACTCTACGCTTTATTTCCACAGACATTGTGCGGAACGCTCTCCTTATAACGCCAAGCAAACTGAACGCTGCAATGATCGCCCATGGCCATCTGTCCGGTCTGTGTTTGGCTCCAGACTCACGCAGAGACAGAGATGAGGTTGGTGGAGTGACGGGCCAGACGTTCATTTGCGTGGTAAACATGACTCGAGGAACGGAGCGAAGCGAAAAACAAACTGGCGTTTTGATCCTTTCCTTCTGATCCGGTTGTGGCCATGACATGTCTCAGCCCCCCCCCCCCACCCCCCTCTCCCCCGACCCCCCGCCCTCCTCCTCCCTCACCCTCCGCTCCGCACGCACACACACACACACACACACACACACACACACACACACACACACACACACATTTACTGACACTTGCACAGTCACACAGATACATGGATACACACGCATGGATACTGACATACACACACAGATGCAGACACACAGACATTCACCCACACAGACACACACAGACACGCAGACAAACACACGCGCGTGAACGCAAGCATGCACTCACTCAAACACACACACACACACACACACACACACACACACACACACACACACAAACACACACACACACACACACACACACACACACACACACACACACACACACACAGAACACAAATCTTGTCTACATTCACGCTCACACCAACGACCTCCTTAGCTTTAAGACAGTCCTTGACTGAGCATGATCACCCCAGAAATATTCCTGCCGGTCTATGTTCCCCAGGGACTGTTTTTTCCCCTCAGGTCTTTGTTCTGCCAGGTATATGTTCTACCGTGTCTACTTCCCTCAGGTCTATATTTCTCCAGGTCTGTCTTCTACTGTGTCTAATTCCGACAGGTCTATGTTTCTCCAGGTCTGTCTTCTACTGTGTCTAATTCCCTCAGGTCTATGTTTCTCCAGGTCTATGTTCTACTGTGTCTAATTCCGTCAGGTCTATGTTTCTCCAGGTCTGTGTTCTACTGTGTCTAATTCCTTCAGGTCTATGTTTCTCCAGGTCTGTGTTCTACTGTGTCTAATTCCCTCAGGTCTATGTTTCTCCAGGTCTGTGTTCTACTGTGTCTAATTCCCTCAGGTCTATGTTTCTCCAGGTCTGTGTTCTACTGTGTCTAATTCACCCAGGTCTATGTTTCTGCAGGTCTGTGTTCTACTGTATCTAATTCCCCCAGGTCTATGTTCTACTGTGTCTAATTCCCCCAGGTCTATGTTTCTCCAGGTCTATGTTCTACTGTGTCTAATTCCCCCAGGTCTATGTTTCTCCAGGTCTATGTTCTACTGTGTCTAATTCCCCCAGGTCTATGTTTCTCCAGGTCTATGCTCTACTGTGTCTAATTCCCTCAGGTCTATGTTTCTCCAGGTCTATGTTCTACTGTGTCTAATTCCCTCAGGTCTATGTTTCTCCAGGTCTGTGTTCTACTGTGTCTAATTCCCTCAGGTCTATGTTTCTCCATGGTCTGTGTTCTACTGTGTCTAATTCCCCCAGGTCTATGTTTCTCCAGGTCTATGCTCTACTGTGTCTAATTCCCTCAGGTCTATGTTTCTCCAGGTCTATGTTCTACTGTGTCTAATTCCCCCAGGTCTAGGTTTCTCCAGGTCTATGTTCTACTGTGTCTAATTCCCCCAGGTCTAGGTTTCTCCAGGTCTATGTTCTACTGTGTCTAATTCTCTCAAGTCTATGTTTCTCCAGGTCTATGTTCTACTGTGTCTAATTCCCCCAGGTCTATGTTTCTCCAGGTCTATGTTCTACTGTGTCTAATTCCCCCAGGTCTATGTTTCTCCAGGTCTATGTTCTACTGTGTCTAATTCCCTCAGGTCTATGTTTCTCCAGGTCTGTGTTCTACTGTGTCTAATTCACCCAGGTCTGTGTTTCTCCAGGTCTGTGTTCTACTGTGTCTAATTCCCTCAGGTCTATGTTTCTCCAGGTCTGTGTTCTACTGTGTCTAATTCCCCCAGGTCTGTGTTTCTCCAGGTCTGTGTTCTACTGTGTCTAGTTCCCCCAGGTCTATGTTTCTGCAGGTCTGTGTTCTACTGTATCTAATTCCCCCAGGTCTATGTTTCTCCAGGTCTATGTTATACTGTGTCTAATTCCCTCAGGTCTATGTTTCTCCAGGTCTGTGTTCTACTGTGTCTAGTTCCCCCAGGTCTGTGTTTCTCCAGGTCTATGTTCTACTGTGTCTAATTCCCCCAGGTCTATGTTTCTCCAGGTCTATGTTCTACTGTGTCTAATTCCCTCAGGTCTATGTTTCTCCAGGTCTGTGTTCTACTGTGTCTAGTTCCCCCAGGTCTATGTTTCTCCAGGTCTGTGTCCTTCCAGGTCTATCATTTTGTTTCCCAAAATTTACTTTCAGCCAGGACAAGGTTCCAAGAAGTCTACGTTTCCTGAGGTCTATGTTTATCCCAGGTTACGTTTTCTGGGTCATTGTTACCCCAGGTCTTTGTAACCCCAAGTCTCTGCTCTCCGAGGTCTATACCCCCAACATCCCACTCCCAAACAGAGAAGACAACGAATTGTAAGAAAGGAGAAGAAGAACAACAAGAAGCAGAAGCCGAAGAAGGAGAACAAGAAGCAGAAGAAGAACAAAAAGCAGAAGAATAAGAAGAATAACAAGAAGCAGAAGCAGAAGAAGGAGAACAAGAAGCAGAAGAAGAACAAAAAGCAGAAGAGGAATAAGAAGAAGAACAAGAAGCAGAAGAAGAAGAAAAAGAAGCAGCAGAAGAAGAACAAGGAGAACAAGAACAAGAAGCAGAAAAAGAACAACAACAAGAACAACAATAAGAACAACAACAAGCAGAAGAAGAACAAGAACAAGAATGACAAAAAGCAGAAGAAGAAGAAGAAGAAAGAAGAACTAGAAGAAGAAGAAGAAGAAAGAAGAAGAAGAAGAACAAGAGGGAGAACAAGAACAAGAACAAGAAGCAGAAGAAGAAGAAGAAGTAGAAGAAGCAGAAGAAGCAGAAGAAGAAGCAGAAGAAAGACAGAAGAAAGAAGAAGAACAAGAAGCAGAAGAAGAAAAAGAAGAGGACGCCAAAAGCGGACAGGGACCCAGGGCCTCACTCACTAACGAGCCTGCGACGTGTCCAGTGAAGCTGATGTCACGCTTGGAAATCAATGAGATCGTGCTGTCTTCAGGGACCGGCTACAGAGCTGATGGAGAGGAGAAAGGGTAGGGAGGGTGGCGGGGAGGGGCGAGGAGTCTGGCGATGGGTGGGGGTGTGTGTGGGGTAAGGGGTGGGGTGGAGCGTTGGGAGAAAGACGGAAGGGGTGTGGGGGGTGGGGGAACCAGGAAATAGGGTGCGGAAGGGGATAGGGCCTGGTCGGGGGAAGGGAAAGGAAGGGAAGAGAGAACTGGAGGAGACTTATTGAAAATAAAAAGAAGAAAAGAGATAGAAAAAAAACAAACAACAACCCCTGTGTCGAGAACAAGAGCAATCATTCCAAAAGGGAACCCGATAGGCCTAGGCTGGTTAAAAAAAAAAACAACAAAAAAAACACCCCCCCCAAAAAATCATGGTACAGACATACATACACACACACGCGTGCACACACGTGTACACGTACATACTCACCCCCTCCCTAACCCCCGCCTCCCCCTGCATCCTCCTCCCTCTCCACACACACACCACGAGACACACACACACACACACACACACACACACACACCGCATGACATCAGTGAAGAATTAAAAACTGGTGATAAAAAACAAAACATCCAAATGAAGTCTGGCTTTACTTTGAGTTGTCGAAAGACATGTCTGCGCCCGGTTGTGGCTCCAGCCGGAAGTCTCGTTACCTTGGCCTTGACCTTGAGCTCTGAGCTCTCACCATTGGCTGTTAATGTCGTCATTGC
The DNA here is from genome assembly GCF_041734735.1 of Babylonia areolata. NCBI lineage: Eukaryota > Metazoa > Mollusca > Gastropoda > Neogastropoda > Buccinidae > Babylonia > Babylonia areolata. The sequence continues at coordinate 13,020,132 of NC_134880.1, read as the reverse complement.
CAGGGTAGAGTTTTTCCATCGATTTATTATTGATTAACGGACTTTTTTTTGTTACCCTATTTTTCGATCCCTTAATTATGATTAAGAGAGAGAGAGAGAGAGCGAGTGAAAGCGAGACAGAGAGAGAGAGAGAGTGAGAGAGAGAGAGAGAGTTAGAGAGACAGAGTGAGAGAGAGAGAGAGCGAGAAAGACACATAGAGAGAGAGAGCGAGTGAGAGCGAGACAGAGACAGGGACAGAGAGAACATTTACAATATGGTGGTCTTCCTATCACTTAATCCGACACGGGTACAATTTTAACACCAGAAATGACATATTTTCAAAGGCGAACTTCAGTACTTACAGTTATACTTAGCTGATTCAGTTTTATGGGCCAGCTTTCTACGTACCTTCTATTTCATTATATATTTCGTGTATATTTTACTTACCTGTTTATTTTGCTTGATTATTTTATTTCATTTCATGTGAACGTTTTATTCAAACCATGGTTTGGCTCTCAAGGCCTGACTAGGGCGTTGGGTTTATAGGTAGCGTATATGGATCAGTTCACACGCTTTGACACCTCATTGAAACAGAAACTGAAACTGTCACTGAAACTATGGACCCGCTGACACAAGAGGAGTTCACTGGCATGATCCTAGAAAGAGCAGAATCTGTGTTATGACCAAAGTATCAAGCAGTGCATCAAATGGTTCATTGATGAAAAATTCGTGAAAAGAAATATATTTTGATTGCTAGACACAGCGCGAATTAACTTCGCTTTGACAGTTCAACAAGTCAGCGAGGAAAATCATTAAATATTTGATGAATTATATCGATGTGGGTCGGTTGTGTGTCCGAACCTATGTCCAAATCCCACTTTTAGCAATACGTCTTTGAAAATGTTGCTCAAACCGAGAAGATAGATAGTTAGGGTGACGATTAACCAGTCAGTTGACTTTCTTGTCTTTTTTTTGTATATTTTGAAAATTTTATTTTTTACAGTTCTTCAAAATGGATATTATCTATTTTGCTGCAATATGACGTCTTCGCATTCAGTGATATTTTGTTCTGTTGCAAGACTAAGAGTGATTGTGTTTTGGAAAAATAAAACAACAAGAAGTGATATTCCCCATCGTATTATTTCCATTGGCTGGTGATTTTTTCGCTGTAAAATACACTTTACGTTATAGTCAGACACTGTGTCATTTTCTGGTTGCTTTCCCCCCCCCAAAAAAAAATACAGTTCTCATAACACTGAACTTCTTTCTATCTATAAACAGAAAAAAAAAGATTCTCTGACACAAAATTATACAACCGTACCCCTTTAGTTGTTTGATCATTGGAAGTTGCTTCGTTGTTGAATACAATTTCTTATTCAGCTGAGGCTTGCAAGACAAAAAATGAAACAGCTGCTGGTTAGTCTAATCTATTAAAAAATCCATCACAGTTATTTGGATACCTGATATCAACAGGCAGTTCGCTGAGTGCACAATGGACTTCTTTTAATTGAAAGACTAGGATCCAAAGGTCGAGTGCCACCCACTTTTAGCATGTGTCTGTGAAAGTGTTGTTAAAATACTCTGATCATAATTATAGATGTATATACCTCCCAAATCTGTTTTACGCCGGGATATGTTATGAAAGAAAAACACAGTAAAGCCTTGTCAGAAAGGATCAAAGTTAAACGAATCCCATGCAGTATTACCATCATCACCATCATCCTCAACATCACTCACTCACTCACCCAGGCCCATAACGACTAAGTAGTCGTTGGGGGAAGCCTGAGGACCGCAGACGCAACCTCCCTTCTCCATCTGTCTCTGTCAGCAGCCGCCGGCAGCAGCTCACGTGTGTGGAGTCCGGTCCATTGTTTGATGTTCTCATGCCAGTTCTTCCGCTGTCTTCCTCTTCTTCTCCCGCCCTCGACGGTGCCTTGCATTATTGTTTTGGACAGACTGGTGTGTCGAGTGTTGTGCCCAAACCATATCAGCTTGCGTCTCTTCACAGTTGAAAGGAGAGGTTCCTGAGGTCCAGCAAGGTTCTCAGTTCTGCTCCGTACATATTCATTGGTCCTGTGCTCGATCCGGGAAATTTGAAGGAGCTTCCTCAGGCATTTGTTCTCGAAGGCCTGGATCTTCCTTTCAGTTTCAGCCGTCAGTGTCCATGCCTCGCAACCATACAGTACAATGGAGACCACCAGGGCTTTGTAGAGTTTGAATTTTGTGGAGAATCGGATGTTACTTTTCCGCACTCTGTTCAGTTTAGTCATGGCTGCAACATTATCAGTCATCAAAAAGACAAAAGAGAAATCTTCTTCAAGTCTCTGGCTCTTTCCGTCCTGTTTTCATGCTGATCTCCGCTTCAGTTTATCTTCCTTTCATATGTCTGGAATGGATCCGTGTCAAAGTCTGTGATGCCAATGTGGGAAGATTCATGGGAACTGTCACTGGCTGGGAAACTTGGCGGCGGTCTCTGTTCCATGGGGGACGCTCACTCAGTCTGACACTGTGACCGAGCGATAACTGTCGTCAGTAGAAGGCTTGGTAGTTGGTGTCTGGAGTACACTGAAAGACAAAAGGCGCCACTGGGTGCAGCTGAAGTATTTCAGCAGGTTGTTAGCATCGTGACGGCATGACATTGGCTTACTCACCTTTCGCGTGTAAGGCAGCGATAATTATTGCATTGTTAAGATATACCCAGACTGTGAGTCTGATATCAAACATTCCCTGAAACCATAACAACACTTTTGATGATTCTAACAACGAAAACAACAACGACAACGACGACAACGGCACCAAGAAGAACAACTTCTGTATTCAGGTGGAAACGCACTAACTCATTAACCTTTACTTGCATTGATGTGTCATTAAGTTTTATGTGTCTATACATTTTTTTCCATGCTGATGCCAACGTTTAACCATAATCCGGGGGGTGATTGATCTCCTGAAGAACCACCAGCGAACAGATATGATCCTGCTGTGGCC
>NC_134880.1:13002167-13014667 GCF_041734735.1 Babylonia areolata | reverse complement strand
CCTGTGAAAATGAAATTAGCTGTGAGTGACATTTCAAAGGCTAAATAAAAGAAGTCTAGAGAAGAAGAAACGCGATGTTCTAGGAGAGTTCGTAACATTTCTTTATAGCTGACTCGGCCTATTTACATTATTTTTTTTTTTTTTGCTGCCCCATCATCTGCACCATTTCAGTGGCGTTACTCCCACGCCACTCATTTAGATTCCCCCATTCACGGCCACACCCGGGTTCGTCCGTCGCAGTTCCAGCGTCGGCAGTCCACAGGGAGCCATCGATGTTAGGTCGCCTGGAGGCCACACACCAGAGGAGACCCTGCACTGCTGCTGAGTCACTTCGGTGGTGTTCAGTGGTGCCTGTTCTGTTTTACCGTACTTAGGACACCACCTACTAAGCCCCCTACTAATAATGGCTTAGTCGCGGAGCCAGACTGAGTGAGCGTCCCTCCCAGAGTGGAGACCGCCACCACGTCCCTCAAACAACAGCCCCCCATGAATCTGCCGACACTGACGACACTGACAATTATTTACAATAATTGTGTTTGCCTCCTTTTCTCTTGTTTCCCTGTCACACTTCCCTCCATCCCGCCAGTGACCATCGGCCCTTCTGTTTCTCTCTCTCTCTCTCTATGTCTGTCTGTCTGTCTGTCTGTGTCTCTCTATCTGTCTGTCTGTCTGTCGCTCTCTCTGTTTCCCTCTCTCTCTATTTCTGTCTGTCTGTCTGTCTGTCTCTCAGTTTCTCTCTCTCTCCATGTCTGTCTGTCTGTCTGTCTGTCTCTCTCTCTCTGTCTCTCTATCTGTTTGTTTGTCTGTCTGTCTCTCTGTGTCTCTCTATCTGTCTGTCTGTCTCCTCTCTCCCTCTCCCTCTGCTGTCTCTCGTGTGTGTGTGTGTGTGTGTGTGTGTGTGTGTGTGTGTGTGGTGTGGTGTGTGTGTGTGTGGTGTGGTGTGTGTGTGTGTGTGTGTGTGTGTGTGTGTGTGTGTGTGTGTGTGTGTGTGTGACTTTTCCACATGTCAGCTAAGTAAATTATAGGATTGTAAAATTCAGAGTCCAAGCAAAATTGTAATGTACTTGGATACTGTCTTGTTATTGTTGACAATGTTAGGAGTCTGATGACTTCTGAACATTAAACCATCTGGAATCTGGAATCTCCTCTCTCTCTCTCTCTCTCTCTCGGATACGCAGGTGATTTTATAAACACGTCACTCATCTTTGCTGAGATGATTATGCTTATGATTTCATCGACATTTGATATCAAGGAAACATTAATTGGCTGTGCGTGAATGTGTATGTATGAATGTATGTTGCGATCAGATTTGCTGGAACAAACCACAGTCACCACCACAGTACACCACATTATTGTACACCAAACACACACATACACACACACAAAGTCACACTCACACACACAACCCCTCGCCCCCCCCACACACCCCCCCCACAGTAACACACACACACACACACACACCCACACCCACACACACAAAGTCACACACACACACAACCCCTCGCCCCCCCCCCACAGTAACACACACACACACACACACACACACCCACACCCACAAAGTCACACACACAAAGTCACACACACACACACCCCCACCACATGCACACCCACACACACGCAGTCACACACACACACACACACACACCCCACACCCACACACAAAGTCACACACACACACAACCCCTCGCCCCCCCCCCCCCCCACAGTAACACACACACACACACACACACACACCCACACCCACAAAGTCACACACACAAAGTCACACACACCACACCCACACACAAAGTCACACACACACACACACAAACACACAACACACACACACACACACACCTCCTCTTTCCATCCCACCTTCTTCCTTCTCCTCTACCAATCTTCCCGCCCCCCCCCCCCCCCCCCATCGCCCCACCTCTAACTCCCTTTCCCCGTTGCCCCTTTCTCACCACCTCTCCCCGCCTGACCACGTTTCAGACGGCCCCGTCCTCATCGATTTTACCTCCCTCACTCTCAAGGACATGTCAAAGCGTGCGGATTGATCCATACAGTATACCACATATCTGCTGTTGAAAAAAAAAGAAAAGAAAAAAAAAGAAGAAAAAAAGAAAAAGAAAATGAGCAAATGCCTGATCTCCGCATCAACCTATCGCGCTGAACAGGCCTTGAGATAACTATGTACGTGCTGGTCACAAGGTCACAAGGTCAGGGGGTGAGAGGAAGGGAGATCACTGTCGTGCAAACGTACCTTCAGGGCGGTCAGCACTAAACAGTGTTGAAGATGAATTTATCCACGTTTTCTTGCCTTTGAATGGCTTGAAAAAATCTTTAAGCAGTGCATCGTATGAATTATAAATGGATCACCCACTCACTTCGTCGCACCAGTTTTCAGTTTCGGTCTCAGTTTCTTAAGGAGGCGTCACTGCGTTCGGACAAATCCATATACGCTACACCACATCTCCCACAAGCAGATGCCTGACCAGACCAGCAGCGTAACCCAACGCGCTTTGTCAGGCCTTGAGTGGCATGCTTGTATATTTGTGTACCTATGAGAGTGGATTTCTTCTTCCGAAAATTTTTGCCAGAGGACAACACTCTCGTAACTGTGGGTTCTTTTCAGTGCGCCAAGTGCGTGTTGCACACGGGACCCCGATTTATCGTCTCATCCGAATGGCTAGACGCTCAGTTTGATTTTCCAAACTTGGGAGAAAAGGCGAGTGCGGAATTGGAACTCACACCTTCACGGTCTTTATGGTGGCAGCTGACCGTCTTAACCATTCTGCCACCTTCCTCCCAAAGTCGCCTTCTTGAAACCGAAAGAGAAAGACAAAAAAACTAAAGTTTATAAAAACCTTTTTGGTGGTAGATGAATCCTCTTTGTTTAGTGGGATACGACGTTTCGAACCATAGGCCCGTTGTCAAGTGATGAGAACATAAAATAAAAGGTATTAGGCTCATGTATGCAAATAATATAAAGGCACATATCATAAGTATGCAGTCGCTTTAGGTAAAGTTGACCAATAAATGTATATATGCTAATAATATAAAGGCATCTATCATAAACATTCGGTCACTTTTCGTAAAGTAGACCAGTAAATGTACAAAATAGCCCGTCTGTGTAGTCTAAACGTTTTGTTCGAGCGCTTGTTTCACGTTATGTTTCAACAAGAGATCTGTAATGAAGCCATTCGTTATGTATTGTGTGACAATTTTTTTTTTAATATATATGTACTTAATTATTTCGTGTTTAGACCTGAAATAGTATTTGAGATTATTGACCCTTCTTACCTTCTGTGGTATGAGGATACGACTGTCTTTACATTGCCCAGCAGATGATATTTTTCCATCTCCCAAGAGCAGACCTGCCACAAAGGCACAGACCTCAGTCGATGAAGCCAGAAAACCAGGTCTGTTTTTTTCTATCATGAATGGGGGCTCCAACTCGTCACCCGGAATATTTCCATTCCCCCAACCTACTTTTTCTCCCCTTCTCTGTCTGTGTCCGTTTGTTTGTCTGTCTGTCTCTCTTTCCCTCTCCCTGTCTATTTCTCTCTCGTCAGTCTCACTGTTTTTCCTTCCCACCCCTCTGTCTGCTTCTTCTTCCTTCACTTCTTCTTCCAGGCATAACCGGATTTAAAAACGCTGCCTGCCACCACCCCAACCACCCCGCACAACCAAAACCTCCCCTCCTTTTCCACGTGAGCGCATCTCAAACTGCCATGCCCTCATCGATTTTTCCCTTCCAGCAGGAAGAAAACCGATAATCACGTGCTGGTCACAAGGTCAGGGGGTCAGGGAATCAGGGGGTCAGGGGGTCAAGGCAACGGGAGATCAATACGGTGCCAACCTGTTCCAGGGACAGTCACCGCACCGGGAGGGGAGGAAGAACCATTTCGGTCAATATTTCTCTTGCCTGGAAGTCTTCGGAACGGAGGGGAGGGGAGGAAGGAAGAGAGGAAGGGAGAGGGAGTGTTTGGAATTGATGGTCACAATGCCGAGTATAAAGGGTTTAGATCACGTAAGTCCCTTTGTTCATCCTCTGTCATTATTGCTCATCATGTATATCTTACTGGTTTCCACCCTTGACTTGATCTGTAATGATTTACCACCTTGCTGCTTCTGTCGTCCCAGGCTTATCTTTCATTTTGTTTATCTTCTTCTTCTTCTTCTGCGCTCACTCGTATGCACACGAGTGGGGTTTTACGTGTATGACCGTTTTTACCCCGCCATGTAGGCAGCCATACTCCGTTTTCGGGGGTGTGCATGCTGGGTATGTTCTTGTTTCCATAACCCACCGAACGCTGACATGGATTACAGGATCTTTAACGTGCGTATTTGATCTTCTGCTTGCATATACACACGAAGGGGGTTCAGGCACTAGCAGGTCTGCACATATGTTGACCTGGGAGATCGGAAAAATTTCCACCCTTTACCCACCAGGCGCCGTCACCGTGATTCGAACCCGGGACCCTCAGATTGAAAGTCCAACGCTTTAACCATTCGGCTATTGCGCCCGTCATTTTGTTTATCGATTTATTTTTTGCGTTGGGGTGGGTGCGGGGTGTTAAGGGTGTGACCTGACATTTTTGTTGTCTGTTTTATTTTTCGTGCGGCCGAGTTTGGAGTTCAGAATGTCGGAAGGGTTGACGACAAGGAAAGACCTGGCAAACCGTCTTTTCAAACTGCGCAAAGAACAGCGATGACAAAGAGAGAAAAGAAAGCCCCGCAGTTCTTCAAGTTTAAAGGTCCAGCTGGTGCCAGTTGCATTGCTTGGTTCTAACTTTTTGACAGTTACACGTGACTAAATGCCTACGTTGACCGAACTACGCCATTGGTCAGTTCCACACTACACACAGTTAGCAGCGGGTTACGACCATACTAGGCTCTCCCGTCCGAGCAATGCATCTGGCTCCAGTAACCTTTTACGGCTATCGAGGCAGTGAATCCACACCCACAGTGTGTGAAACTTGGCATGCTTGAGTTTTTAAAAAATACATACACGTGTAGGGCCTATCTCTCAGTCACTCCACTTATTTCGGCAAGTTGACCGTTTGACTCCCCCCCGCCACCACCCACACCCCTTGACCACATATGTTTTTCTGTTGACAGGTAGAACTTTTCTCTTTGCTTGGCAGATGAATCTTTGCTGACCAGTCTTTTAAAACGCAGACCACCCTACATTCTTTTCTTTTCTTTTCTTTTTTTAAGATCTCTCTCTCTCTCTCTCTCTTGAATGGGAGATACATTATTTTTTCGGCGGATTTCTTTGTGTCTTCAACTGGTTAGCAGACCTTATGATATTTCTGTGGTTGTGGCCTTCTTTTGGTAAGGAGATCTCCCCAAACCCTTTCTTTTTAAAAGCAGATTTCTTCTCTTTTCCCGTGTATGTTTTCCCATGTGTCTTGATAAGCAGAACTCTCTCCTTTTCTGTCCAAGAGATCTTGTCTGGCCTTTCCTGATAAGCAGATTTATTTCCTTTTCCCGGTATTCGATTTCGTTTCCTATTCCGCTTGATAAGGACAACGTTTCCCTTTTCCTCAGCATCGGCAGACCCTCTCTTGCTTTGATAAGAATGCGTCTTCCCGTTTTTCTTTCACATTCTTTTGGAAAGCGGTTTTCTTTTCCCTGCTTTGAAAGATACGTTTTCGTTTCTTCATGAATGGATCATTTCTTCTTTTCTCTCGATACTGGGGACTACGCCTGATGGAATTCCAATGTGTCTGTGGGCGGAAATTCTCCACTGAGCGTGGCATGAAGATCCACAGGACCAAAAAAGGTTGTATGAAGAATCTAACGAATGCTCAGCAGCGCACTGTACCAGCCAATAAGATGTCGGAAAACCAAGGCCAGGATTCAAACCACAGTGCCAAGGACATCCACGCTGATAATTCAGCCGAATCATTTGTACAAGATCTTGAAGCCAAACGCCAGAAACGGAATGGGTAGAGTTGGACCAGAAAATAGTTCGAAAACTTGATGCGATGATGGGAAAGAGTACCTTGGAACGCAAGTTAGCTACCTACGGAGATATCGTGAACGCAACCTGTCGGGAAACCTATGGAGTGAAAGAACCAAAGACAAGAACACCTTCTCAAAAATCCAGGCGACAACGAGAAATGGACAACATCCGAAATGCAAAAAGAAAGCTCAAGAAAACGATGAAGACAGCTTCAGAATTTGAGAAGCACGGCTTACAGAAACTTTGGAAAGACCTGAAAGCAAAGCACAGAGCCCTGAGTAAAGCAGAATCAGCAAGGAGGAAAAGGAGCAAAAAGAATAAGACACAAGACTGCTTCTTTCGAGACCCCTTTCAGTTGGACTGGAAACTGTTCGAGCAGCCCAAATCAGGGACACTCATAGTGAACAAAAAAACACTTGAACAGCACCCCAGGAAAACGTATTCTGATCCGCAAAGCAAGAAACCAGTGGATCTCAAGGGTTTGGTTCATCCCAGGAAACCAGAGAAGAAGTTCAGCGATAAACCACCAACCCTTGAGGAACTACAAAAAGTGGTCAAGAAAGCCAGGGCCAAACGGAATACCGTACCTGCTGTACAAGAAATGTCCTAAAGTCCTTGAGGGGCTCCACATAGTGATAAGATCAGCATGGAGGAACCTGAAGATCAGCGACCAGTTGATGATAGCTGATGGCGTGTACATCCCCAAAGAGCAGAATTCAAGTACCATCAGCCAGTTCAGACCAATATCGCTCCTGAATGTCAAAGGAATAATCTTCTTCTCTGTCATGGATGCAAGACTGAAAAAATACCTCACAGAAAATGATTACCTGAATGTGTCAGCCCAGAAAGGTGGCATCCCAAGTGTTTCTGGCTGTGTAGAACATGCCACAATGATTTGGGATGCAACCCAAAGAGGAAAGGCAGAGAAAAAGAACCCTGACGTGGTATGGCTGAATCTGGCAAATGCGAACGGGTCAGTTCCTCATCATATGATCCAACTGGCTCTCGAGATACACCATGTACCAACCAGCATCAGGGAAATGCTGAAGAAGTATTTCCATGGTTTCTCAATGCGGTTCACCACCAAGGAATGCACGACAGATTGGATCAATCTGGAAGCGGGCATAGCCATGGGCTGTGCAATTTCTCCAGTTCTGTTCGTGCTGGCAATGGAAGTGATCTTGAAGGCCTCAATAAAGAGAACGGATCGAGCCGACCTCGGTAACGGATACCAGATACCTCCTTTGAAAGCCTTCATGGATGACACAACTCCTTTCAAGAAAAGAGGATGACACCCGTGAAATATTGAGCTGCTGAACGAGCTAGTTGCCTCAGCCAGGATAAACTTCAAACCAAAGAAATTACAGAGCCTCTCACTTCCTAAGGAAAGGTAGCTGAAACGGTCACATTCACTGTAGCCATCCAAGCCATTCCAACGGTGTCAGATGAACCAGTCAAGAGCCTTGGAAGATGGTATGATGAGTCCCTGAAAGACACCAAAAGATTAAAGGAAACCAAGCAGACAGCAGAAGAACGCCTACATATCATAGACCAGTGTAGCCTTCCTGGCAAATACAAAGTGTGGTGCCTACAGTCCATGCTGATACCAAAGCTCCTGTAGCCTCTCCTGATATATGATATCAGCTGTAGCACAGTCGAGTCGATTGAGGCAAAAATCAACAAGTACACACGCAAATGGCTTGGTGTCCCACCTGGTCTCACTGACGTGGCACTCTACTGTCGCCAAGCAAAGCTGAGGCTACCTCTGAAGTCCCTTGTCGAAGAATACAAGGTAGGAAAGGCAAGACTTCTCAGCATGCTCGAAGACTCAGGAGCGACATGTGGAACATGGCCCCTCTGAGGATTAGCTTCATCCTAAGATCTGTGTACGACCTCCTTCCTTCGAATACAAACTTGGTGAAATGGGGGAAAGCAGATGACCCTGCGTGCCCCTCTGCCATGGCAAACAAACAGTGGAACATGTCCTCAGCTCATGCAAAGCGGCGTTGAGCCATGGACGGTACACATGGAGGCACAACCAAGTGCTAAAAGAAACTGCACACGCGGTGAGCACTGTCCAAGGAGCACCAACCCCACCAGAAGTTCCAGTAGAGTTCCGCTTGGCAGAAGGCGATAAAGTCTGGCCAGCAACAGCATTCAAAGTTTCCAAAGCATGGAAACGTGGGCTGCTTGATGGTGCCGAAGATTGGGAATGCACAGCTGACCTACCAGAGGGGAAGAAACACCTGGAAATCATCAGCAATATGGCATGAGACCTGACATAGTACTCTACTCCAAGGCAACGAAACAAGCAATTCTGATTGAGCTCACTGTGCCATACGAAAGCAGAATGGAGGAAGCCCACATCTACAAGACCGAGAAGTACGCTAGTCTAGCCTGAGAGAATTTGGCTTCCAAGCCAGAGTCCTCGCCATAAAGATTGGTGCAAGAGGGTTTGTGGGCGCATCTGCCCACAGCCTTATGAAACAGCTGTCGATTACTAGCAGAGAGAGGACATGGGCTCTCAAGGCAATGGCAGAAGCAGCAGAAAAGAGTTCCAGCTGGATCTGGCTGAGGAGGAATTTCCCTACTCAAACTATGCGTACGATGGATCAGTGGTTAATACGTCTGCCAGAACAGGTGACTCAGTCCTGAAGTGGCGACCACCCTGGAGGCGCGGGTTCGAGCCTGCTGAGGACCAGGAGAAAAAAAAGAAAGAAAAGGCGGCAATACAAGGGCATCCAGGAGTCATGACCTGGGTGCGGCCTGGCCCCCTTAGAGTGTAAGGAGTTAAGGGCCGAAACACTTGTCTGAGGGGGGCTTCTTCTCTGAAGACCTTGTACTGTCCAGCTCTTCCTAGAGTTTCTTATCACATCGATAAGGAAATAGTTCTCTCTTTTCTGTAAAAGGGATTTTCGTCCTTTTTCTTGACAAGAAGACTTACCTTTTCTTGGTAAGACAAAGAAAAATATCTTCTGATAATAAAATAATTCTTTTCTTTTCTTTTTTTTTTCTCTAAGTAGAGTTTGTTTTCTTTTCTCCTTATTATATCTTCTTTCTCTACCTCACATTGAATTAAAAACAAAATTCACATGGAGATCTCTTGTCTTTACGCGGAAACAAATTCTTCTCCCTGTGTCCAATTAAAGCCATTTCAAACCTTTTTCTTGGTTACCAGGGTGTTTTTTTCTCTCCCTTTCCCAGACAAAGGGATGTAGTTAAACGGACATAACCCGATCAATGAAACAGCAGTGTCACAAAAGTAGTTGTCCTTTCTTTGAAGAAACGAAGGCCTCCTGCTCCTCTCTCTCTTTCAAGCCCCACCCCACACCACCGCCCTACCCCCACCCATCGCCTTTTTCTCTCTCAGCACATCAGCCTTCATCCACTTTGTCCTCTTGTTGGTATGACGGTCTTCTTCTTCTGCGTTCACTCGTATGCACACGAGTGGGCTTCTACGTGTATGACCGTTTTTACCCCGCCATGTAGGCAGCCATACTCCGTTTTCGGGGGTGTGCATGCTGGGTATGTTCTTGTTTCCATAACCCACCGAACGCTGACATGGATTACAGGATCTTTAACGTGCGTATTTGATCTTCTGCTTGCATATACACACGAAGGGGGTTCAGGCACTAGCAGGTCTGCACATATGTTGACCTGGGAGATGGTAAAAATCTCCACCCTTTTCCCACCAGGCGCCGTCACCGTGATTCGAACCCGGGACCCTCAGATTGACAGTCCAACGCTTTAACCACTCGGCTATTGCGCCCGTCGGTATGACGGTCAAGAGAGAGTCTAATTATTTACTGCTGAAATGTCTCAGACCCTATTCTTACTGTCTCCAGCTCTGTCTCTCGCTCCCTTCTCTGTCTGTCGGTCTATCTTTCTCTCACCCCGTCTCCGTTTCTGTTCATACCTACATTTTTCTTTCTTTTCTTTTCTTTCTGCTTTCCTGTCTACGACGTCTCTATCTTCCTCCTACTTCTTTATCTGTACTCCACCCCAAAGCTCCCTTTCTGCTTGTACTCTCTGTTTCTGTGGATGGGTGAGACAAGACAAGACAAGACAAGACAAGACAAGACAAATTCTTTATTTCGAGGATAATAGATAAGCACTGGTGTGCTTTTTTACATCCAGTCCCCGCCCTAAATAGGGTCTACACTACACAATATTTAATAAAATGAAAGCATGGTGTTAGTAGAGATACGCAATAGAGGAAAAAATATGCATAAATCAAAACAAAACAACAACCACACACACACACACACACACACACACACACACACACACACACACACACACACACATGACATACAGAGAGAGAGAGAGAGAACTGATATATCTAACGTGTGTCGATGGCTTTTATGGAGAATCAGGTTGTGGGTGGTGCTCAGTGTCAAGCGATGATAAAATTAATGTGAATGACGGCAGGAACTTGTCTGCCACAAGACTCTGAGGATGGAACAGTTCTCAACGCCACCCCCCCCCTCTCCACTCCCACCCCCCACCCCCCCTCCTCCTCCGCCCCCTCCAGTAAACTGTCCGAAAGGCACTGTACTCCGGAAAATAACGTTTTCTTATTCACTCCCAGGCAATGGTCTGAAAGGCACGGAAACACTTGTTCTCATTAACTCCAGTTGAATTGTCTGAAAGGCTTACTGATCTGGAAAACGCTTGTTCTCAATCACCCCAATCAAACTGTCTTAAAGGCACACTATTCTGGAAAACACTTGTTCTCAATCACCCCAATCAAACTGTCTTAAAGGCACACTATTCTGGAAACCACTTGTTCTCAATCACCCCAATCAAACTGTCTTAAAGGTACACTATTCTAGAAAACACTTGTTCTCAATCACCCCAATCAAACTGTCTTAAAGGCACACTATTCTGGAAAACACTTGTTCTCAATCACCCCAATCAAACTGTCTTAAAGGCACACTATTCTGGAAAACACCTGTTCTCAATCACCCCAATCAAACTGTCTTAAAGGCACACTATTCTGGAAAACACCTGTTCTCATTAACCCCAATCAAACTGTCTTAAAGGCACACTGTTCTGGAAAACACTTGTTCTCAATCACCCCAATCAAACTGTCTTAAAGGCACACTATTCTGGAAAACACCTGTTCTCATTAACCCCAATCAAACTGTCTTAAAGGCGCACTATTCTGGAAAACACCTGTTCTCATTAACCCCAATCAAACTGTCTTAAAGGCACACTGTTCTGGAAAACACTTGTTCTCAATCACCCCAATCAAACTGTCTTAAAGGCACACTATTCTGGAAAACACCTGTTCCCATTAACCCCAATCAAACCGTCTTAAAGGCACACTATTCTGGAAAACACTTATTCTCAATCACCCCAATCAAACTGTCTTAAAGGCACACTATTCTGGAAAACACTTGTTCTCAATCACCCCAATCAAACTGTCTTAAAGGCACACTATTCTGGAAAACACTTGTTCTCAATCACCCCAATCAAACTATCTTAACTCACTCAGTACGGCCAGTCCTCTCTTCTCCTCTACACAGACCCTTCGGATGTCCTGTGGGTGTCTCAATGACCCAACCTTTAGCTTCCGTCGTCAGAACTTTGGTATTCTTTGTAAACATTCACCTCTTCAGTATAAGAGCCTTCCGCTTGCAATATTTTGATGATGGTAATTGGGATGAAACGCTGTTAACGTCGTCTCTTTCGCCGTTCGTATGGAAAGAGTTAAAGGCACACTATTCTGGAAAACACTTGTTCTCAATCACCCCAATCAAACTGTCTTAAAGGCACACTATTCTGGAAAACACTTGTTTTCAATCACCCCAATCAAACTGTCTTAAAGGCACACTATTCTGGAAAACACTTGTTCTCATTAACCCCAATCAAACTGTCTTAAAGGCACACTATTCTGGAAAAAACATGTTCTCATTAACCCCAATCAAACTGTCTTAAAGGCACACTATTCTGGAAAAAACCTGTTCTCATTAACCCCAATCAAACTGTCTTAAAGGCACACTATTCTGGAAAACACTTGTTCTCATTAATCCCAATCAAACTGTCTTAAAGGCACACTATTCTGGAAAACACCTGTTCTCATTAACCCCAATCAAACTGTCTTAAAGGCACACTATTCTGGAAAACACTTGTTCTCATTAACCCCAATCAAACTGTCTTAAAGGCACACTATTCTGGAAAACACTTGTTCTCAATCACCCCAATCAAACTGTCTTAAAGGCACACTATTCTGGAAAACACCTGTTCTCATTAACCCCAATCAAACTGTCTTAAAGGCACACTATTCTGGAAAACACTTGTTCTCAATCACCCCAATCAAACTGTCTTAAAGGCACACTATTCTGGAAAACACTTGTTCTCAATCACCCCAATCAAACTGTCTTAAAGGCACACTATTCTGGAAAACACTTGTTCTCATTAACCCCAATCAAACTGTCTTAAAGGTACACTATTCTGGAAAACACTTGTTCTCAATCACCCCAATCAAACTGTCTTAAAGGCACACTATTCTGGAAAACACTTGTTCTCAATCACCCCA
>NC_134880.1:12949667-12997167 GCF_041734735.1 Babylonia areolata | reverse complement strand
AATATAAAAAGAAACTGCACGCAGGAAAAAAATACAAAAAAGGGTGGCGCTGTAGTATAGCGACGCTCTCTCCCTAGGGAGAGCAGCCCGAATTTCACACAGAGTAATCTGTTGTGATAAAAAGAAATACAAATACATATATAAACTTAACGCGCTGATAAGGCCTTGGGAGCCTGCCCTAAGTTTGTGTAAAACATTAACATCTAATTGGGAACAATGAAAATACGTGGACAAATCATTGATGGAGATACAAACAAGAACAAGAACGGGCCACGCTAAGCGAACATTTTGCGCACTCCTCTCCCTCCCCTCCCTACACACATGCATACAATCACTCAAACGTGCGGATGCTGACCCTCTCGCCCCCTCCCACCCCCACCCTCCTCACTCATTCGGCGGATTTACACACACACACGCACACACAAGCACACACACACACACTCATCCTTTTTTGTTAACATCGGTTTCGGCTCTCATGGTGTGACCACAGCGCTGTGGTTATACCTTGCATGTTTGTTGCATATCTGTTATGCATGTGTGTGTGTGTGTGTGTGTGTGTGTGTGTGTGTGAGAGAGAGAGAGAGAGAGAGAGAGAGAGAGAATGTGTGTCTGCATGTTTTACATTTGCTTATCTATCATCATTGTCTTTTTTTGTGTGCGCTTAGAGTTGACTTCATCAAGATTTTGCGCCTTATAAATATTTTTATTGTTAGTAGTAGTATTTTTATGTATTCATCTATTATTTATTTATTAATTGATTTTATTTTAAAATTTTTTTATTTATCTATTTATTTATTTATTTTTTCTCAAGGCCTGACTAAGCGTGATGGGTTACGCTGCTGGTCAGGCATCTGCTTGGCAGATGGGGTGTAGCGTATATGGATTTTGATCGAACGCAGTGACGCCTCCTTGAGCTACTGATACTGATACACCTTGGTAAGGCCTCTGCTTTTTTTGTTTTTTTTATGTATTAGATAGCAGATGTGGTGTAGCGTATATGGCTCAGTCCGCACGCTCCGACACCTTGAAACAGAAACAGAAGCTAATGCATATTCCAGCAGATGCTGCCCATCAGAGGGACATGAGTGGAGTCCACGGCACTGACCACTTCTCTGACGCCACACCTCCACCCACGGACTAAAAGACAAGCAACACCAACAGCTTTTCCCTGTCCTCCACCGCTCACCCACCCACACACACTATGGAGCTGCTCTTGGCTATTGTCGTCATCATGGTCATGACGTGGAGGGTGACGTCAGCCGATGACCAGTCCTGTGAGATTCACCCTCCTTTCCAAACGAAAGAACGCTCGGCAGAATTCCTTGCAAGTGAGTCTTGATTTAGACTGAATTCTGGGGCCCTTTGTCTCAGTGCGTGTGTGTATTGTTACGTTGAGTCATTGTGGATGTGCTGTGTGACACAGATTTAGTGTTGTGAAGAAGTGCGATGTAGTGTGTTGTATTGGAGGCTACTGTACGTGTGGACTGTTAGATCTACTGCTTTGGATGTTGTGCAGTGCTGTGTTATGTCTCTCTCTCTCTCTCTCTCTCTCTCTCTCTCTCTCTCTCTCTCTATATATATATACATATATACGACACAGACTGCGTCATCTTCAGCCTACGATCGACCACCAAAGAGAAGTATTGTATTGTATTGTATTGTATTGTATTGTATTGTATTGTACTGATGTCCTAGAGGTAACGCGTCCGCGTAGGAAGCGAGAGAATCTGAGCGCGCTGGTTCGAATCAGGGATCAGCCGCCGATATTTTCTCCCCCTCCACTAGACCTTCAGTGGTGGTCTGGACACTAGTCATTCGGATGAGACGATAAACCGAGGTCCCGTGTGCAGCATGTACTTAGTACACGTAAAAGAACCCACGGCAACAAAGGGGTTGTTCCTGGCAAAATTCTGTAGAAAAATCCACTTCGATAGGGAAAACAAATGAAACTGCAAGCAGGAAAAAAAAAAAAAAAAAAGGGTGGCGCTATAGTATAGCGACGGGCTCTCCCTGGGGAGAGCAGCCCGAATTTCACACAGAGAAATCTGTTGTGATAAAAAGAAATACAAATACAAATATTGTATACGTGTTTTTTTTTGTTTTTGTTTTTTTGTGTGTGTTTTTTTTGTCTGTGTGAAATTCGCGCAACTTACCCTAGGAAGAGTGCGTCTCTATAGCGAAGCGCCATCTTTACCATACCCACTTTTTCTGTAAGGGTATTTGTCTTATGATCCATGTCGTGTTCTATTTTTTTTTTTTTCCCAACAGGGACTTCTGCCTTGTTGCCATGGGCTCTTTCACATACACTTTGTGCACACTGCACACGGGACCAAGGTTTATCTTCTCATCCCAAAGACTAGCACATAGATCCCCAACCAGAGGTCTTACTGTCGGATGGCAGGGAGCGGGGACGGTGGGATGTTGAGAGGGAGGGGGGCGTGGGGGGGGGGGGGGGGGGGGGGGGTAAAAGTTCAGCCAGTACAGGAATCGAACCTTCGTCGGTCGCGTTGCATTGTTTGACGGTGGCGCTATATGAGAGAGGATTTGTTTGTTTTTATTTTCAGATTTTTTTTTCGGGGTGGGGTGGGGGGTGGGGGGTGGGGGGCAGGGGGGGCAGGGGGGCAGGGGGGGGGGGTTGTTGTAGTTGTTTTGGGGGGTTACTTAAACTTGCCGCATTTTATGTCTGCTACGCATGTTTGTATGTATAAACTGAATGCATGCCTTAGGTATATGTGATGATTTGATACTTCTTTTTAATATATAGAATCTGTTTACTATCCTATATTTATTAACTTGCGGTTAAATTTGTGTACATGTATTATCTATATGTGATGATTTGATACTTCTTTTTAATATATAGAATCTGTTTACTATCCTATATTTATTAACTTGCGGTTAAATTTGTGCACATGTATTATCTTTTCGTTTACTTTTAACTTGGAGTTTACGCAATCTGTCACATGTCATATCAGCTCAAACTTTTTGAAACATGTTTATTAATGAGGTCAGTGCTCTTACTGAAACGTGGGTGCATGATTAAACTTTGTGTTGTTCTTTGAATAAATCATTTCTTCATCATTTATTGTTTTTAACCTCACCTTTTTATCAGCAAACGTATCAACGATGCCCTTATTTTATTTTTTTCGTTTTACTGGCAGAGATAATAAGTATGCTTGTATTCCATGGCCTACCAGCCATGGAGGTGCGGAGGAGGAGAAGAAGAACAAAAAGAAAGAAAGGATAAAAGTGGGGAATAAAGAAAAAACAACGGAACGATCTAAAAAAAAAAAAATAAGAAAAAAAGTAAAAAAAGAAAGAAAGAAAAAAAAAGGGAGGGTGGGGTTGGGGTGGTAAGAAAAAGCAAAGTAAGAAAGACAGGAAAAGGAAAAGGAAAGAAACGAAGACAGGAAAAGGAAAGAAAGGAAGAAAGGCAGAGCCTCTCACCGTCCCCAAGAGGGGGGACAACCTCTGTGAAAGGGGTTTAACCCACGCGGTGCCTGTCCTATCAGGGGCCTCGTTCTCTGATCACGCTGTGCTGTTTTCACTGGCGCTGGTGGATAATGAGCTACGTCTATTAGAGAGAGAGATCGAGAGAGAGAGAGAGAGAGAGAGACAGAGAGAGAGAGACAGAGAGAGACAGAGACAGAGAGATCGAGAGAGAGAGAGAGAGAGAGAGAGAGAGTTTCATTTAAAGAAGTGGAATAAGCATGGACATGCTGTTTTCATCCAAACATCAGGGCAAAGAACAACAACAAAAAACAAACCCACCAACAAACAATCCAAACAAGAACAATACTACTACTACTGCTTAATAGATAACTAATAAACAGATATGATAAATGAATAAAAATAAATAAAAAAGAAGAGAGAAAAAGAAGAAGAAGAAAAAAAACAAACAAAAAACACCCCAAAAACAATACCATAGCAAGCAAGACAAATGCAAATACTAAAACGGGCATTTCACACACACACACACACACACACACACACACACAAATGCACTTGCATATGCATTGATATATAACCATTCCTAAATATAAGGTGATATTAGAAAGAAAAAAAATAGTGCATTGCATTCCATTTTAACATTTCCTGTTTTAAGAAGAATGGCATTGTCATTAAGGCTGATTTACATAAATCACATATTTTCCTTTTTATCAAACAAATAGTTCTTTTCAAAAGAGCGTCTGGAGTTAAAAACAAAACCAGTTATCTGTTTTAAAAAGGAAGGGAAAACATTCCATTATGAACCACAGCTGTATGAAAGGCTTGACTTATCAATTCTAGGAAGATGTATTTAAGAGAGAGAGGTCGGGGGAAGGTGGGTGTACGTTGCGTATACTTTCAGTTATTTCCTACAAAAAAACCACATTGTTCACTTTATGGAATGGTCTGAACCAATGGAACGTAATCTGTCTGAGAAGGAAATCACACTTACCAAATGGCAAAAGGGCAAAAAATGTTTCACGTAAGTGTCTTTATGCACTGCAGAAAACAAAACAAAACAAACACAAACAGAATCGAAAAAGTCAGTCAGAATAAAATCTACAATGTTTTCTCAACAATATATTATGGCTATAGTGTGGTGCTGATTAGAATAATTGTATTGAAAAGCAATATCTTTATGACCCTGCCGAAAGTTTATTTTTCAATGCGAATATTGATTTTCTTAATGATTCCGCGTCTTCAGTCTACAGCCTGCCATTGGGACAAAAATACTGCTGTGTTCTGCACAGACGATCATCTTCCGAAATCATCTTCATTCTCTCTCTCTCTCTCTCTCTCTCTCTCTCTCTCGATAATGGTTAGTAGTACTTCTGTCTTCTACAAATGATAATTTTTTTTCGAATCTTGCCATATCTATGTATAAGTCATTAAAACAACGGTGTTTCATGATTGGTTAAACAGAACAGAGCTTTGAGCATACATGTTGTAAGATTATATTGTTATGCAAATCTGTTCTTACAAAATATGTAATCACCCCTTCAAATGGGGCCATGGCCTTATTGAATAAACTTTTCGCTTCGTTTCTCTTGCGATAATGCTTCAGACAGTCTCCATCTAGAATGGAAACGTCTGTATCTGACCTGCATTTCTGTTCATGATTGTGTTTTTGTCTTAAAAAAAAAGGAAAGTAAAACCAAAGCAAAACTGATTCGACATGTGTACAAGATTAAGACAGGTCCAGTACCACTTCCAACGATTCTGTTTTTTTTACTTGGCTGGTCATATACTCTGAAATATAATCTAAATACCATATCATCATCTTTGCTGATTGTGAAAAAAAAGAGATAAAGATGAGCCAGGTTTGTCTCAAGGTGGGAAACGTTGTTTTTCTCCAAACCTAAATCACGTGTTCTTTGTGTTGCTCCTTTGTAATGCATAAGTTAACTAGATTTTTCAACCGAAGGCTGAATCTGTCCGTCTCTGTCTGACTGTCTCTCTGTATCTCTTCTCTAATCCAACCTCTTCTTAAAACACACACACACACACACACACACACACACACACGCACGCACGCACGCACACACACACACACACACACACACACACACACACACACACACACACACACACACACACACAGAACTAAAGCATTGCGCTTCTTCGAATTCAATTTAAATTGATGTTTCCTCGCCTCAGGGGATGGATGCAGTAAAAAGCCAATCCTGTACCTCCATGTATACACGTGTGTGTGTGTGTGTGTGTGTGTGTGTGTGTGTGTGTGTGTGTTTGGGTGCGTGCGTGCGTGCGCGCGTGCGTGTGTGCATGTGTATGTTGTCTGTTCTCTTTCTTCTTTGCAGTTATTTCCCTGTTTCGTTCTCTCCTTTCTGAACAACGCTTCGTGAATGTTGAACTGATTTGTTTTTCCTCGCTAGATGGCCGGGCTTTAAAAACCGAGTTCATCCAATGGATCCATTCTTCTCTGTCCACTGAATCACGATTGTGTTTGTCCTGTCTCTTGTCCGACGTTCTGTGTCTGTCTGACGTTGCCTGTTCGTCCGCCTGACGTTGTGTGTCTCTTTATCTGATGTTTTGTGTCTCAGTCTGTCTCTCCAACGTTCTGTGCCTCCGTCTGCTGTTCTATGTCTGTCTCCGTCTGACGTTGTGTGTCTCAGTCTGACGTTTCCTCTCTCTAACGTTGTGTGTCTCTGTCTGACGTTTCCTCTCTCTCTCTCAAACGTTGTGTGTCTGTCTGACGTTGTGTGTCTGACGTTGTGTGTCTGACGTTGTGTGTCTGTCTGACGTTTCCTCTCTCTCTAACGTTGTGTGTCTGACGTTGTGTGTCTGTCTGACGTTTCCTCTCTCTCTAACGTTGTGTGTCTGACGTTGTGTGTCTGTCTGACGTTTCCTCTCTCTCTAACGTTGTGTGTGTCTGACGTTGTGTGTGTCTCTGACGTTTTCTCTCTAACGTTGTGTGTCTGTCTAACGTTGTGTGTCTCTGTCTGACGTTGTGTGTCTGTCTCACGTCGTGTGTCTCTGACGTTTCCTCTCTAACGTTGTGTGTCTGACGTTGTGTGTCTGACGTTTCCTCTCTCTCTCTAACGTTGTGTGTCTGACTTTTTCTCTCTAACGTTGTGTGTGTCTCTCTGACGTTGTGTGTCTCTGTCTGACGTTGTGTGTCTCTGTCTAGTGTTCTGTGTCTGTCTTACGTTCCCTGTTTGTCTGCCTGATGCTGTGTCTATCTGACGTTCTGTGTCTCCATCTGACGCTCCCCACCCCCCCCTCTCTCTAACGTTCTGTGTTGCAGTCTGACGTTCTGCGTCTCAGTCTGACGTCCCCCCCCCCTCTCTCTCTCTAATGTTATGTGTCTGTTTTACGTTCTGTGTCTCCGTCTGAGGTTCTGTGTGTCTCTGACGTTGAAGGTTCTGTGTTTCTCCACCTGACATTTTGCGTCTGTCAGACGTTCTGCGTCTCTGACGTCCCATGTCTCTCTGTCTGACTTTCTATGTCTGTCTGATGTTCTGTGTCGGCCGTTCTATGTCTGTCTGATGTTCTGTGTCGGCCGTTCTATGTCTGTCTGATGTTCTGTGTCGGCCGTTCTAAGTCTCTGACGTTTTGTGTCTGTCTGACGTTATATGTCTCTCTGTCTGATGCTCTGTGTTCTATGTCTGATGTTCTGTGTCTGACGTTCAGCGTCTCTGACGTTCTGTGTGTCTGGCTTACTTTCTGTGCCTGTCTGACCTTCTATGTCTATCTTACGTTCTATGTCTGTCTGATGTTCTGTGTCGGCCATTCTATGTCTCTGATTTCCTGTGTCTGTCTGACGTTCAGTGTCTGACGTTCTGTGTGTCTGGCCTACGTTCTGTGTCTGTCTGACGTTCTGTCTCTGTCTAACGTTATATGTCTGTCTGGTGTTCTGTGTCGGCCGTTCTATGTCTCTGATGTTCTGTGTCTGACGTTCAGTGTCTGTCTGACGTTCAGTGTCTGTCTGACGTTCTATGTCTGATGTTCTGTGTCGGCCGTTGTATGTCTGTGTGATGTTCTGTGTCGGCCGTTCTATGTCTCTGATGTTCTGTGTCTGACGTTCAGTGTCTCTGACGTTCAGTGTCTGACGTTCTATGTCTCTGTCTTACGTTCTATGTCTCTGTCTTACGTTCTATGTCTCTGATGTTCTGTGTTGGCCGTTCTATGTCTGTCTGATGTTCTGTGTCGGCTGTTCTATGTCTCTGATGTTCTGTGTCTGTCTGACGTTCAGTGTCTGACGTTCTGTGTGCCTGGCCTACGTTCTGTGTCTTTCTGACGTTTTATGTCTCTCTGATGTTCTGTGTCGGCCGTTCTATGTCTCTGTCTGATGTTCTGTGTCTGACGTTCAGTGTCTGTCTGACGTTCTATGTCTCTCTGATGTTCATTGTCGGCCGTTCTGTGTCTCTGATGTTCTGTGTCTGTCTGATGTTCTGTTTCGGCCGTTCTATGTCTCTGATGTTCTGTGTCCGACGTTCTATGTCTCTGATGTTCTGTGTCTGACGTTCTATGTCTCTGACGTTCTATGTCTCTGATGTTCTGTGTCGGCCGTTCTGTGTGTGTGTGTCTGACGTTCTGTGTGTCTGAGACGTTCTGTGTGTCTGTCCGACGTTCTGTGTCTCTGTCCGACGTTCTGTGTCTGACGGTATGTGTCTGACGTTCTCAGTCTCTGTCTGACGTTCTGTGTGTCTGTCGGACGTTCTGTGTCTGTGAGACGTTCTGTGTCTGTCTGACGTTCTGTTAGACGTTCTGTGTCTGTGAGACGTTCTGTGTCTGTCGGACGTTCTGTTAGACGTTCTGTGTCTGACGTTCTGTGTCTGTGAGACGTTCTGTGTCTGTCGGACGTTCTGTTAGACGTTCTGTGTCTGTCGGACGTTCTGTTAGACGTTCTGTGTCGGACGTTCTGTGTCTGTCGGACGTTCTGTTAGACGTTCTGTGTCGGACGTTCTGTGTCTGTCTGACGTTCTGTGTGTGACGTTCTGTGTGTATGTCGGACGTTCTGTGTCTGTCGGACGTTCTGTGTGTATGTCGGACGTTCTGTGTCTGTCAGACGTTCTGTGTCGGACGTTCTGTGTTTGTCCGACGTTCTGATTCTCTGTCTGATGTTCTGTGTCTGTCTGACATTCTGTGTGTCTGTCTGATGTTCTGTGTCTGTGACGTTCTGTGTGTCTGCCTGACGTTCTGTGTCTGATGTTCTGTGTGCCTGTCTAACGTTCTATGCCTCTTTGTTTGACGTCTTATGTCCGACGTTCTGTGTGTCTCTGACGTCCTATGGCTGACGTTCTGTGTGTCTTTGACGTCCTATGTCTGACATTCTGTGTCTTTGTCTGACGTCCTATGTCTGCCGTTCTGTGTATCTTTGACTGTAAAGACATCCATTCACACCTGTTCAGATTTTAACAGAAAACGTCACACCTCACTCCTGTCAGTCAGCCATGTTCACGTACATAAAAAAGAATAACAGGAGACGGATATCTTTGCCAATATATATATATATATATATAGCTACTTGAAAATTCACACGTTCGCTCACACACTCATACTAAAAAAATGGTTTAAGGGCAACAACACACATTACACTTCACAACACATAACGAGGATACTCGTGTCAAAAGAGTCCGTTTCACTCCAGTCCTCAGTTCCAGACACAGGCTGCTTCACAGCACCTTCACAGCGTGGACACAGGCTGCTTCACAGCGCCTTCCCCACAGCTTAGACACAGGCTGCTCCTCACCGTAGCGTCACAGCGGTTACTACTGCTGCTGCTGCTGCTGTTGTTGTTGCGGCTGGGTCTTGGCCCAGTGCCAACCCACAAGCTCTTTAAACCAAAATAAAAATACTTTCAGTTCATTTCGTCTTGTCCTCAAGTCCCGTCAGTCACATGTGTGTGAGTGGGTGCGTGTGTGCCCTGTACAATTTCACTCACTTCCCTAGGTTCAGTCACACATCATCCTCACTATTAAATTACCAATTATAAAGTCATACTTCCTTAGCTATCGTCTTCGTGCTAGTAGTTATCTTTTAGCCTCTTTCTGTCTTTTGAATGCAATCATATGTTTTCCAAGCAAGCGCTTGTAATTACATATCGCAAATTTATATTCCATTATTCCAGCGTTGCGAAAAATCAAATCAAATCAAATTATTATGGTGCTCAGAGCCTCGCCGACCACTAAGGCCATCTCAAGGCTATCGCCACGTTAACTCACTCAGTACGGCCAGTCCTCTCTTCTCCTCCACACAAACCCCTCGGATGTCCAGTGGGTGTCTCAATGACACAACCTTTAGCTTCCGTCGTCAGAATTGTGGTATTCTTTGTCAACATTCACCTCTTCAGTATAAGAGCCTTCCGCTTGCAATATTTTGATGATGGTAATTGGGGTGGAACGCTGTTAACGTCGTCTCTTTCGCCGTTCGTATGGAGAGAGTTAAGCGTTAAGAAGTCTCAGTGGAAATCATTCTAATAATGATACAAAGATTAGGTAAAATCAAGTGTAAGCAAAGCAATATTCTTTTCTCCCTGTCACAGTAGCAATGACATTATAAACACTTTGACAAAAAGGAATCTTACTGCCAAGTTTAGAAACAGTATGATGATATAATAACACTGCGGTTGTTTTTTTTTTTTAAAGACCCCAAAGCAAAACGACCATCAAATGCACATACAAACAAACTTATCCAAATTAATCCACTATAATTACTTCACTATAACAATGAAATAAATTAAACACCAGAAATATTCTAGGGTCTGAGAGCCAAAGTTCTCTGAGGATGTTAGCCGAACGGCCGCATAGATCAGTGACAGCCAGTTGTCTCAGAGAGCATGCATCTACCTGAGCATCCGTTTTTGACAAAAAAATATATGTTCACTCAAGCGCCCCATGCGCCCCGTGCAACCACGCACATAACAAAATTGCCTCTTTCAAAGTGTAATGCCACACGAAAAAAACGTCTGCTTCGATGTGATGACTTTCATCACACTGACGTCCTATGTCTGACGTTCTGTGTGTCTTTCTGATGTTCTGTGTCTGACGGGCTGTGTCTCTGTCCGACGTTCCATGGTTCTATGTCTCTGTCTGACAATCTGTGTCTGACGTTCTGTGTGTCTGTCTAACGTTCTATGTCTCTTTGTTTGACGTCTTATGTCTGACGTTCTGTGTCTCTTTGTCTGACGTCCTATGTCTGACGTTCTGCGTGTGTGTCTGACATTCTGTGTATCTGTTTGACGTTCTGTGTCTCTCTGTCTGACACTGTGTATCTGTCTGACGTCATCTGTGTCTGAAACTGTAGTGCTGTGTCTCTCTTTTTGACGTGCTGTGTCTCTGACGTTCACCGTATATGTGGTTGAAAGTCTGTGTCTTTGACTCTCTGACCGACGTTCTGTCCATATCTGACGCCTCCTCTCTCTCTCTCTCTCTCTATATATATATATATGGAGTGATGGCCTAGAGGTAACGCGTCCGCCTAGGAAGCGAGAGAATCTGAGCGCGCTGGTTCGAATCACGGTTCAGCCGCCGATATTTTCTCCCCCTCCACTAGACCTTGAGTGGTGGTCTGGACGCTAGTCATTCGGATGAGACGATAAACCGAGGTCCCGTGTGCAGCATGCACTTAGCGCACGTAAAAGAACCCACGGCAACAAAAGGGTTGTTCCTGGCAAAATTATGTAGAAAAATCCACATGGATAGGAAAAACAAATAAAACTGCATGCAGGAAAAAAAAAAAAAAAAAGGGTGGCGCTGTAGTGTAGCGACGCGCTCTCCCTGGGGAGAGCAGCCCGAATTTCACACAGAGAAATCTGTTGTGATAAAAAGAAATACAAATACAAATATATATGTACACACACACACACACACACACACACACATATATATATATATATATCTATATATATATATATATATATTCGTTCGTTCTTTAGTTTGTCTTTTCACTGTAAGTGATATTAGACGAATATATATATATATATATATATATATATATATATATATGTGTGTGTGTGTGTGTGTGTGTGTGTGTGTGTGTGTGTGTGTATGTATATTTGCATATAAAGGCAAAGACACCCACGTACACATGTACAGAGAAATAAACAAAATTCCTCTCATTCATATTGACGTTCTCACACAGCTCGCTTGCAACAATAATCAGGCTATTTGCAAACATACAATCACTTGTATGCAGTCTGCCCTTCCTCCCTTTCCTAACCTTCGCCTAACCCCTTGCTTTCACACAACGCACGCACACACACACACACACACACACACACACACACACACACACACACACAAGAACAACAGGAAAGCAACAACATGTTCATGTGTAAACTGTCACCAGGGGCAACCGAAAAATCCAGCTGTGGCCCCGAATGGCTTGGTCATGACTTCCACAGAACGAGGGTGTCCAGAATACTGTGTCACATTTCCCCGTCATTCTGTGCCACTATGGTCCACAAAAGTTCATACCATACCGCCTCCTCCACCTCCCCTTCGCCTTCCCTACCCCCCCGCCCCCCCCAACCCCCTCACTCGTCTACAGTCTATATTTCCCCCCTACACCGTCTGTGACGTCAGCCCACAACAGTGCGTCACATATTCAGCCCGTTCTGTGCCATTAGTCCACATTTTGCGTCACGTGTTCCCCACAGTTAGTCCATAATAGTGCGTGACATTCCCTCCCCCTCCCCCCCCCCCCGCCCCCACACCGTTCTGTGCCATAAGTCTACAGTACAGGTAGTGTCACAATTCTCTCTCTCCCCCCCCCCCACCCCCCAACACACACACACACACACACACACACACACCCATCCCCTCCGTTCTGTGCAGTAAGTCCACAACAGTGCGTCACATATTCTCCCCGTTCTGTGCCGTATGCATGCCATTTTCTCCACAACAGTGCGTCACATATTCTCCCCGTTCTGTGCCGTATGCATGCCATTTTCTCCACAACAGTGCGTCATATAATAATATATTCTCCCCGTTCTGTGCCGTATGCATGCCATTTTCTCCACAACAGTGCGTCACATATTCTCCCTGTTCTGTGCCCTATGCGTGCCATTTTCTCCACAACAGTGCGTCACATATTCTCCCCGTTCTGTGCCGAATGCATGCCATTTTCTCCACAACAGTGCGTCATATGATAAATTATTCTCCCCGTTCTGTGCCGTATGCATGCCATTTTCTCCACAACAGTGCGTCACATATTCTCCCCGTTCTGTGCCGTATGCATGCCATTTTCTCCACAACAGTGCGTCACATATTCTCCCCGTTCTGTGCCGTATGCATGCCATTTTCTCCACAACAGTGCGTCATATGATAATTTATTCTCCCCGTTCTGTGCCGTATGCATGCCATTTTCTCCACAATAGTGCGTCACACCCCCCCCCCTCCTCCTCCCCCGCCCCCTTGTTCCGTCGACATTGTGCGTTACATTCCCCCCCACTGTTTTGTGCCTTTTATGACTTAGCCATTCCGGTCGTAGCCTGATGCAACAGTCCCAGGTGACAGTCCTGTGAGGTCCGTTATAATGACTGAAGAGCTGTTTACCCGCACAAGTTTTCCACCATTACCATGAATAGATAATCATATGGACAGAGTCTGTGCGTGCACCTGTGCGTGTAACTATCTGCTTTTAAAAGATACGCGCTCGCGTACGTGTATGTATGTATGTGTACTGGAGTGCATGTGCATGTCTGTTGCGTGTACATGCATGAGAGTGAGTGTGTGTGTGTGTGTGTGTGTGTGTGTGTGTGTGAGTGTGTGTGCATGTGTGTGACTGTCGGTTTGTCTGTTATCCTGCATCATCCACCGCTGTGAATAAAATTAATACACGCGACAATCTCATAACCCTCTGCCTCCTGTTTCTCAGAATCCAGCTGGATCGGCGACCTCGGCCTTCTGTCTGTGGAGGAGAGCATCTTCGTCCGAAGACGACACTGCCCGACGCGCGTGCGCGTGGAAGAGGAAGGAAATAAGGAGACGTCACTCGGAAACGGAAGTCATAGCAAGGAAACCACCATCAAAAAGGCCAGCATCTCTCGCAAACTGAAGGGCTCTAAACGGAAACGGAAGAAAGAGAAGCGGAAACGATTCCGGAAGCGGAAAAAAAAGAAAGGTATGTGAAGTGATCGAGGTCTCTGAAGCTGAAGGTTATAAAGAGCTGACCATGCCATGTGATTTCGTTAGGAAAAAACGATCTTTTTTTATAGGCGAGAAAACGGTTGAGACTAACCTGTAGGTGGTGACGTCCTATGAAGAGAGTATCCCGACGTTTCGGGCCCTAGGCCCTTCTTCATGGGGAGAAAAATAGAGAATGGAGAAGAAAAGAGAGGGCAAAACCAAGACAGAGGTAAAACTATGAACTGTGAGGAGTAATCAGAGAGAGAGAGAAAAAAAAAAAACAACAGAGAAAAAGGTGATCAATATTTACAAAGGAAAAGAAGGGGGGATGGTTAAACACTGGAGGGGGTGGGGGTGGGGGGGATGGAGGTGGAAAAAGAGGGTTGTGGTTCGCCAAAAGATGAAAAGGTGTAAGAATATGTGTGCTGGTCAACACACCAACCCTAGAGAACTTTGAAATTTTAAGATAAGTTACTGGTGCCTATACTTTTTTAAATATATCTTTTTTTTTTTTATCACAATGTTTAGTGTCGTAGAGGGTCATTCCGTTCTCCTGAAATATAAGTAAAACTGCAAAGAGCCTTCTGCCAAACTTATCTTGTCAAACTTCGTTTTGGTTTTTATTCCTGTTGCATACGAATATCCACAAAGGAGAAAAAGAAGAAGCGGAAAATCGTTGTTCTTGTCAATCAATTTACAACAATGAAGGAAAGAGGGAAGAGGAAAAATGAAAAAGAAAATACCAAAGGTCAGCGATGCTTTAGCGTCGACGGTGATGATTGCAATAATGATAAACCATGGTGCTTTATTTCATCGTGTCCTTTGAAATTCACATTCTCTGAGGCACAAATGAAGTGTATAATATGTTGGAAAGAGACAATCATTCTGCAGCATGGCGTATGTCTTTCTTCTTTCTTTCTTTTTTAATGTGTCAGTTTGATGTGATTTATTGTATGTGTATCGCTCAGAATTGTGCTTTCATACATTGTAAAGAAGAAAAAAGAATCAATCAATAAATAGTTATATTCGGAAACGTAAAAGAAGAAGAAGCAGAAATAGAAGAGGGAGCGGAATAGGAAGATAACATTTCCCTTGAAACTCTTTCGTCTCAAACCAGACAGAAAATTAAATTCCGGTGCAATAGCCGAATGGTTAAAGCGCTGGACTTTCAATCTGAGGGTCCCGGGTTCGAATCACGGTGACGGCGCCTGGTGGGTACTGGGTGGAGATTTTTACGATCTCCCAGGTCAACATATGTGCAGACCTGCTAGTGCCTGAACCCCCTTCGTGTGTATATGCAAGCAGAAGATCAAATACGCACGTTAAAGATCCTGCAATCCATGTCAGCGTTCGGTGGGTTATGGAAACAAGAACATACCCAGCATGCACACCCCCAAAAACGGAGTATGGCTGCCTACATGGCGGGGTAAAAACGGTCATACACGTAAAAGCCCACTCTTGTGCATACGAGTGAACGCAGAAGAATAAGAAGAAAAAGAAAATACAAAAGGTCAGCGATGCTTTAGCGTCGACGGTGATGATTGTCATAATGATAAACCATGGTGCTTTATTTCATCGTGTCCTTTGAAATTCACAATCTCTGAGGCACAAATGAAGTGTATAATATGTTGGAAAGAGAATCATTCTGCAGCATGGCGTATGTCTTTCTTTCTTTTTTTTAATGTGTCAGTTTGATGTGATTTATTGTATGTGTATCGCTCAGAATTGTGCTTTCATACATTGTAAAGAAGAAAAAAGAATCAATCAATAAATAGTTATATTCGGAAACGTAAAAGAAGAAGAAGCAGAAATAGAAGAGGAAGCGGAATAGGAAGATAACATTTCCCTTGAAACTCTTTCGTCTCAAACCAGACAGAAAATTAAATTCCGGTGCAATAGCCGAATGGTTAAAGCGCTGGACTTTCAATCTGAGGGTCCCGGGTTCGAATCACGGTGCACCTGGTCGGTAAAGGGTGGAGATTTTTCCGATCTCCCAGGTCAACATATGTGCAGACCTGCTAGTGCCTGAACCCCCTTCGTGTGTATATGCAAGCAGAAGATCAAATACGCACGTTAAAGATCCTGTAATCCATGTCAGCGTTCGGTGGGTTATGGAAACAAGAATATACCCAGCATGCACACCCCCCAAAACGGAGTATGGCTGCCTACATGGCGGGGTAAAAACGGTCATACACGTAAAAGTCCACTCTTGCGCATACGAGTGAACGCAGAAGAAGAAGAAGAAAAAGAAAATACAAAAGGTCAGCGATGCTTTTGCGTCGACGGTGATGATTGCAATAATGATAAACCATGGTGCTTTATTTCATCGTGTCCTTTGAAATTCACATAGTCTGAGGCACAAATGAAGTGTATAATATGTTGGAAAGAGAATCATTCTGCAGCATGGCGTATGTCTTTCTTCTGTCTTTCTTTTTTTTTAATGTGTCAGTTTGATGTGATTTATTGTATGTGTATCGCTCAGAATTGTGCTTTCATACATTGTAAAGAAGAAAAAAGAATCAATCAATAAATAGTTATATTCGGAAACGTAAAAGAAGAAGCAGAAATAGAAGAGGGAGCGGAATAGGAAGATAACATTTCCCTTGAAACTCTTTCGTCTCAAACCAGACAGAAAATTAAATTCCGGTGCAATAGCCGAATGGTTAAAGCGCTGGACTTTCAATCTGAGGGTCCTGGGTTCGAATCTCGGTGCACCTGGTGGGTAAAGGGTGGAGATTTTTCCGATCTCCCAGGTCAACATATGTGCAGACCTGCTAGTGCCTGAACCCCCTTCGTGTGTATATGCAAGCAGAAGATCAAATACGCACGTTAAAGATCCTGTAATCCATGTCAGCGTTCGGTGGGTTATGGAAACAAGAATATACCCAGCATGCACACCCCCGAAAACGGAGTATGGCTGCCTACATGGCGGGGTAAATAAATAAAAACGGTCATACACGTAAAATGTTACATGTTTGTCTGAGTGTGCATGCGTGTGCGTCTGAAATCTGATTGAACGACACAGGAAACGAATGATGAGCGCCCAGTGGCAGCCGTCAGTCGGCTCTACCCAGGTAGGCAGCCTGTGGTGCAAATGTCCCCGTGTATGTAAAGCGCTTAGAGCTTGGTCTCTGACCGAGGATAGGCGCTATATAAGTATCCACATCAATCAATCCCGATTCCCTTCTCAGGCATTGCATTTGTGAGCTGAAAGCTAATGAATATTCATTTAGTGATAATGACTGGAAAACACCACAAAGGCAAGGAGAGAATCTGGGACATAGAAATAGACTGACATGCAGAAAGACAGATTGACAGACACAGACACAGACACAAGAGACGAGCTAGAAATACAGCAAAGATCAACAGGTAGTCACCGAAATTGGTGGGGGATAGGGGCTGGAGATATGTTATTGAATCTGATTTCGATGCAGATTCAGTAGCGTCACCTGACCTGGTCCTCAAAATCGTCTGCAATGATACATTCATTCAGTCTGTGCCTATACTAGATGCTGTTATTTTCGTTTGTAGCAAACACCCTCCAAACCATGCAACGAAAAGTAAAAAAACAAAGCGGTTTGAGTCAAGTGTGGGTACGTGTTCAATGAACAGGTTATTTGCGTCATTTTTAGCCTAACTCTTGATTAAAAGTGTGAATTTCTCACATGCCCTCAATGTAAAATGTACGGAAATATTCGTTTAAATAGTTCCCACAATTTAGGATGTTAAAATAGGAAATCATCGTGTCTCGTTTCGTGTAGCCTGCTCACTAATTTTCATCACATACAAGTATGCATGTGTGTGTATGACTGAAACTTGACTGAATGAAACAGAAAACGAACAATGAACAGCAAAAAGCTGTTGTCGGTGGGTTCTAACCAGGTAGGCAGCATATTGTGCAAAAAGATTCCCGTGTTTGTGAAGCGTTTCAACAATGATAAGATATCAACAATAATTACATTACAGGTTTCCAGAAAGCCAAGAAAAAACGGTGAGCATACATTTCCACGCTGGGCCCCACGTCCTTTGACTCCCACGAAGACTTGACTACGTCGCAGAATGTAAACTGCGCACGCATGTGTTCGTGCGTCATCGGGTATGACGTCATTTCTTCATTTCAGGTTTGGCAGTGACGTTTTTTAAGCAGTGATTGGCGTTCCTGGTAATACTGTCAGTTCTGTGACAATGTGTACTCTGTAAAACCCCAATGTTCACCACGTGTGGACAGTGACAAACAGACGTCTGTGAACTGTAGCGTGGATGGAGGAGGACTCATTAGCAAACGCATGTCGAATGCTTTGAACAATTCTAACAAGTGGATAGACGTTAAACTGAAGACATTGACGTAATAAATGTGTCTCAGCCCTGAAGGTTTATCATGTGCAGGTCAGGCAACTGCTTCTCCATTTTGAATTTTTAAAATGAATATTAATAATAATAATAATATCATTATTATTATTATCATCATCATTATCATCATCATCATCATTATTATTATTATCATCATTATTATTGCGTTTTTCAGTGTGTGTTTTTTTTTTTCAACATTTTTATCACTGGACATGGTGTGTAGTCAAAGGATAAGTCGCCACACCTTGACATCTCCATGAAATTGAAAGTGAAACTCACTGTTCAGAAGGATCTGTTTTCCATTTTTGATAGGCACTTTTTTTTTCATTTTTATAGTAAACAGAATGTGAATTGAGTTGCCTCTACTCTGCGTAATATAGTTTAGTGACATAAAAAGATGTCATCTTAGAATGCAACAAAGAAGAAAAGAAAGAAAGGCGAGAAACGCGTTCAGTTTAATGCTATTGAGAGAAAGATGAATAACAGTAGAAGAGGGCGAGGAGGGGAACGTCTTTAACTGGCAGCATTGATTGTTGCATTTTGAAACTATTGAATTTATACGAACCATTCAATGGGTGACCTATTTAGCGATCTAAATACACACACACACACAGATATATATACATACATACATACATACATACATACATACATATATATATATATATATATATATATATATATATATATACATATATATGTAATTTGTCATTTGGGGCCAAAATGAAGGCCTCTGTGTGCTTAAAAGAACTGTTTTTAACTAACATCCGCTGTTGACTGTGTCGTCGATACCTGTGATTTTGTCCATCCGCAAGATGATATGTGGTGCCCAGCAAGACTTTTGACATTTCATGAATCGTTTGACAGCTTTTTTTTTTAACAACCAGCCTAACATTTTTTTTTTACATCGGGTACTGGTGTGTGTGTGTGTGAGTGTGTGTGTGTGTGTGTGTGTGTGTGTGTGTGTGTGTGTGTGTGCGCGCGCGCGCGCGAGCTCGAGCGCGCATGTGTATGTATCATTGTACAAAATTGTAGATATTGCAATGTTAAACGTTTATAGCAATATTTAGATGACTATCCAGATATCTATGACAAAGTTTGTTGATAACTCCTGTCGGAGATAATCCATCCATTTCTTGTCTGTTTCACACACCCACGCCCCCTCTCACCTTCCCCCATGTACATTGCAGCTGTGTACAGAAGATTACTTGGCATCATCTTCTCCACTACTCTCTCTCTCTCTCCCCCCCCCCCCCTCTCTCTCTCCGTCTGATTCTCTGTCTGTCTGCATCTCTTACCCAGCATCTTTATCTCTCTGGGTTATATTCGACCACTGATCAAATTTTGTCCCCCCCCCCACTCATTTCCCCCGCCGCTCTCTCTCTTCTCTCTCTCTATCTCCCCACACGCATACACAAACACACACACATAGACACAGACAGACACACACACACACACACACACACACACACACACACACACACACACACACACAGACAGAGAAGCACATCTTTGTCTCCCAGTCTGTCTCTGTATCTCCTTTGTTTGCCTGTTTGTATATCCCTGTCCCTCACTCAGTCTCCATTTTGGGTTTGTCTGTCTGTCTGCCCCTCTCTCAATCCCCCCCTCCCCCACCCCACCCCACCCCCTACTCGAGATCGATAATTCAATCAGTGCCGTGGCGGCAGTGTTTAGCGTCGCAGACTTACGGCTTGAAGGACGCGAGTTAAATTCCCAGCGGAGGTGGGGTTTTTCGTCGCGCGGCCAGCTCTTAGCCAGAGTTAAGTGGGTTGTCGGCTGAAAGAGGAAGATTGGGAACACACAGTCGAGTGTCATCCACTTCACGGATGCGTCTTTTGGGTATGTTGCTCAAATTTCCTGACCAACACTGCAAGTGTCTGCATCTCTCGGGCCTGGTTACCGCCGGGATATCATTATGAGAGGAAGCGTCGAGTACAGTCTGGTCACCTAGTTCCAAGCCAAAATGGACCTGTATTACAGCATTGTCATCACCATAATCCTCCTCCTCCTCCTTCATCATCAATAATAAAAATGTCGCAAAAAGTCCGTGGCCTTTCGTGCCCTGCTTTCATGGTGACCTCAGTTTCGATCCCCTTGCACTTCCATGCTTGGGATGAGTCCTGTCAAGGTCTTTGGAGTCGGCAGATTCATGGGAGGACTGTCGTTGGGTGGATGTGCTGGCGGTCTCCACTCTGAGGGGTGGGGTTTGAGGGGCGCTCACTCACTGTGGCACCGCGATTAAAACTCACTCTGGACGAACAGTTTTCTCCCTTGCTTTCCCCTGCAGACGACCCATTTGTTAGGGTTAGGAACAAAATCACAAAAAAATACAAAACACAAAGTAACTGAATGAAACTCCCAGTACTTGACCCACTGACCCCTCTTCTCACGTCGTGTGTACGCCCACCCCCCTCCCTCTCTTCACAGCCCCCAGAAGCTGAGTCACTGTCAGTACTTCTTGCTGGTAGCTTACTTCACTGCAGATACTTTATTCAACGTCTTCATCATCCTCGTCGATGTCGAAACCTTCAGTTTGAAGCATTTCAATCACATCAGCAGCAGTAAAAAGCCGCTGTCGTGATCTAGTTTGCCCCAAAAA
Organism: Babylonia areolata; assembly: GCF_041734735.1. NCBI lineage: Eukaryota > Metazoa > Mollusca > Gastropoda > Neogastropoda > Buccinidae > Babylonia > Babylonia areolata. The sequence continues at coordinate 12,976,620 of NC_134880.1, read as the reverse complement.
TTTCCACTTGTATCGCCTGTAACGCCATTTTCGATACGTATGCAGATTAGCTTGTCATATGGGGTACCAAGGTCAACGGGTGTCCAGCGAATGTATTGTTACTGAACCTCACGAAGAAACTTGCCATTCGACCCTTGACATGTTCGCAATGCCCGGTGTAGCTGCAATTTTTATGCTACCCGATGAGGAAGACGTGGACAAATTTTTGATTGTTGAAACCGCTATAGCGTTCCGTCGTCCGGGGTGAGTTTTGGTATTAAGCTATCATTGTCGTCGGTAGGGGGCTTAGCGGATGGTGTCCTAAGTACGTTAAATCACAACAGGCGCAACTTAACACCACCGAAGTGACTCAGAAGCAGTGCAGGGTCTTGTCTGGTGTGGCCTCTTGACGACCTAATATAGATAGTTCCTTGCGAACCGCCGACGCTGGGGACCGCGAATGCAGATGTGGTTGAGTGTGGGGGATTCAGAATGAGCGAATGCTGCTGACATGGCGCAGACGATTGGACAGGAAAAAAAAGTTTTTCACTTCCTTGAGTACTGTCTCTCAGTTTCTTCCTCCTCTCTAAATCTTCCTGTATGTCTTTTTGCTTGTCTTTCTTTGTTTCAACCTGTCAGATCTAAAAGAAAAGAAGAAAAGTACATGGTTTCATAAGTCTATGTAACTGTCTGGCTGCATGTCTCTCCCCTTTCTATCATCCCTCCACGTGTGTCTGCGTCTCTTTCCGTCATTCACGAATTAGCCCTCATTGTTTCGTCATGTTGTCGTCTGATGAAGGAGTCATGTCGTGTGACGTAGTAGGCGTCATATTGCTATGTGACGTAGGTGCCATGAAAACACGTGACGCAGGCATCCTGTAGACATGTTACGTAGGCGTCATGTGGCTGTGTGAGGTAGGTGCAGCTGAAAACATGCGACGCAGGCATGTTGTAGACGTAGGCGTCATATTGTGACGTCAGTGTGACGTAGAAGTCATGTAGTCGTCCGTGTGACGTAGGTGTCATGTCGTCCGTGTGACCTCGGTGTAGGTGTCATGCAGTCGTGTGCGTGACGTAGGCGTCATGTCGTGTTAGGTAGGCGTCATGTAGTCGTTTGACGTAGGCGTATGTAGTCGTCCTTGTGACGCAGGTGTCATGTAATCGTATGACTTAGTCGTCTTTAGTCGTGTCATAGCCGCCATGTAGTCGCGTGTCATAAGCATGCTACAGTGACTTTGACCTAACACTGATGTGTGATATCGCCGACCGGTAGATGTGTGATGTTGACATCCTATAAAATAGCAGCGGCTGCAACGTTCTTCCATCCATGGATTTGTTCAGACATGTACTTCCAGTCTGTGCAGTTGTTTGCTCTAGTGTATTATTGTCTGTTGGTTTATTTTGTTTGATTATTTTATTTTTTATTAAATGCTGATATTTTACACGAAGGCTCTGGAGGCCTGTCCAGTGGGTTGGATTTATTCCAAGGTCGGTCATCTGCTCCGCTGTTGTTGTTTTTTTCTGTCCCCCCCCCTCTTTTATTTACGCCGGTGTGGTGTGGTGCATATGGATCTCTTCGTTTTGCCACCTCATTGAAACTGAAACTGAAGGGCTGAAACAGCTGACAAGCGTCATTCACTGGGACGTCTCTATCAGTACAGCAGGTTGCTCATGGAGGGTGTACTGACGGGCGCAATAGCCGAATGGTTAAAGCGTTGGACTTTCAATCTGAGGGTCCCGGGATCGAATCACGGTGACGGCGCCTGGTGGGTAAAGGGTGTAGATTGTTCTGATCTCCCAGTTCAACGTATGTGCAGTGCCTGAACCCCCTTCGTGTGTATACGCAAGCAGAAGATCAAATGCGCACGTTAAAGATCCTGTAATCAATGTCAGCGTTCGGTGAGTTATGGAAACAAGAACATACCCAGCATGCCTATCCTCGAAAGCGGAGTATGGCTGCCTACATGGCGGGTTAAAAACGGTCATACGCGTAAAAGCCCACTCGCGTATATACGAGTGAACGTGGGAGTTGTAGCCCACGAACAAAGAAGAATGGTGTACGTTCGATTTCTCTTTTTTTTCGGGGGCATGCCAAAACGCGATAGCGACAAGCCCTCATCTCGCACACACACACACACACACACACACACACACACACACACACACACACACACACACACACACACACACACACACTGGTGTGATCATTCATTTATATCACATTACTTATTCATCTATTTACTCTCTCGTGTGCCAATTCAGCTATTGTTGATCTTCAGATGATTCAGTTTGCAAACTTTTAAAAGGTATTACCCATAACTGAGTGTTTAATATTGTTCATAATCGTCGTTGTGTGCATGTGATGTTCATACTTGTGTGTGTGTTGTTGTTTTTTATCCCATTGTACTGACACATTTGACAGTACGCAAAGAAAAAGGCTGGTCCTTAACTCATCAGATGCTGTGTCTCTTTCTGTGTCCCTGTTTCTGTCCATGTTTTGTCTGTCTGTCTGTGCCTGATTCAGTCTCTGTCTCTGCCTGTTTGTGTCTGTCAATCTCTCTGTTTGAGCTATAGTGTGTGTGTGTGTGTGTGTGTGTGTGTGTGTGTGTGTGTGTGTGTGTGTGTGTATGTTCATCTATGAGTACGCACTAACAATGTACAGACGCAACAACAAAACATTTATACCAAGCAACAATCCCGAAATCTGGTATCAGAAAATGACATGGAAACATGATGTGAGGGGAAAAAAAAGGATATATATATATGTGTGTGTGTGTGTGTGTGTGTGTGTGTGTGCGTGTGTGCGTATGTATATACACATAATAATGATGAATACGGCAGGAGCGTTTGGAGACTTTCGGTACAAAATTCACAGGGTATTTGGAAGGTTTCTGGATCATGGAATGTCTTCGCAACGTCTGGGGCGATTTTGGATCTTTCGGTCCCCAAAAGAGAGAGAGAGAGAGAGAGAGAGAGAGAGATATAATGATTGTGGGGAAAAAAGGCCAACAGCCACAACAATAAACAAACAAGTAGTTTGGAAACAGAAAACACATCAAAGTCTGTATGAAAAGAATCTGCTGATCATTCTGATTAGCACAGACAAGCCACGTTTGCTTCCAGTCTGATCGTACCATTTTACTTATAGCGGGTTATTGAAACCTCAGCACTAAGAGGCATATATGTATGTTGGTGTATGAATTCTGTGCATCACATGTATGTGTTGTTGTATGAAGGTGGGTGGTAGGAAAATGAGATGGGTATGTAAAATGTAGCCAGAGTGGATTTGCTCTGTGTGTGTGTGTGTGTGTGTGTGTGTGTGTGTGTGTGTGTGTGTGTGTGTGTGTGAGTCGTGCGATTGTAAGTGCGCACACGCGTGTGTTTGATGATTTCTTAATTAATTAATGCTTTAATAGATTGCAATTTCTGATTTTTTAGAAAAGAGGGAAGAAGAAATCCAATCCTAACATCTATAAATGCTTGTTGCTCATTAGAATGTTTGATAATGAAACAAAAAAACAACAACAAAAAAAAAGGAGAAAAAATACTGTAACGTTAGTGATTCAAAACTGTTTAAAACAGAGTGTTTTTCATAGCATCAGAGGTGATCCCGTGTGGAAGTTGGTGCATGAATACTTGTTATCTTGTGAGCGTGCTGTTGCATGAATACTTTTTATTTCATGTGTATTCGTCAGTGGTGCGTCAGTGAATACTTGTGCGTACTTGCAAATGATTACGTTTATCATTAAATATACATACATGAAAAAAAAAAAGAAAAAAAAGATGCATGTGTTATATAAGGGTGTTTGTGTGTATGAATGCGTTTTATCCACTATACGTACGTGTATTATAAACGTGTGTGTGGTCGCTTAGCATGCGTATATGTAAAGATCCTGCTTAATTACGTCTGACAGAAAAGATTGTATCACTTAAATCGCCACGAGAGGCCCACCTGAAACAAGTTAGTTTTTGCAGTGTGTAGTCTAATCATTATGTGCGTAGTATTTGGGTGTCGGTGTGTTTGCCAGAAAAGGGCAGAATTTTGCGCCTGTCCTGTTTCTGTTTTTTGAACGACGCTTTGTCGGTCGGAGTTGAAATATTGTGCCCATATCACACTTGCGAATGACTTAGCTGTGATGCGTGTGTGTCAGTGTTAACGCTTTGAGGCATGAGTGATGTTACTCTTTGTGTGTGTGTGTGTGTGTGTGTGTGTGTGTGTGTGTGTGTGTGTACACTTCCTTTAAAAGACTGTTATAATACAATTATTGATTGATGTGTTACATTTGTTTTATTGATATACATTCTATATATTAAAAAAAAAAGTTTCTTTCATGTTTGTGTTCAGCTCCACGTGTTTGACTTTTTTACCTTTTAGTTCAGTCTCTTTCTTGGAGCAGAAGTGGTTGAGGACCAGGAAGAAAGGCGGCAATACAAGGGTGTCCAGGAGTCATGACCTGGGTACGGCCCGGCCCCCTCAGGGTGTAAGGAGTTAAGGGCCGAAACACTTGACTGAGGAGGGCATCTTCTCTGAAGACCTTGTACTGTCCAGCTCTTCCTAGAGTTTCTTATGACAATGTCTGTCGTGTTTTTAACTTTTTTACGTGTGCATCGGTTTCGACCATAAGTTGAAAGACTGTGTAGTGTGAGTAGACGAGCCTTTGGATGCAAAAATTTCAGTCGGAATGATGTATTGTGGTGTGTTGTATTGTATTCATATCAGAGTGTGTATACATCTCTTGGTGAGTGATGCTGTTAAATACTAAGTGTCTAATGGTGAACATCTGCATTATCTGTGCATCAGTCAGGGATAGGTTTTATCACCGCATCTCTTTATATTGGTTGACATGTGTTGAGAAATGTGTATGGTCGTTTGATATATTACTTGACATGTTTCTAACAAATGTATATGGTTGTGTGTACATTGGTTGATATGTTTTGACATGATTTATGTGTATGGTTGTGTGTAAATTGGTTGACATGTTTTAACATAAAAATTAAACGCATGGTAGTACAGTGTATTGGCGTGTATATATCGCTTTGCAGTTATGAACTGGTTACGCCAAGATATATATATATATATACCCGATGAACGAAACGAAATTTTTTATCATCTATCTCTGAAAACGCAAAAGAGAGCAGTTGAAAAAGACTCAGTTACTCCTCATCAGGAGTCGACGTGGAGGAATCGGCTAAGCGTTGGACATGATCCTGTGTTCACTTGTGTTGGAAGTCCCGTTTTGGCGTGGTACTGCGTCTTTTGAGAAAGGCAGTCTTCTCTGGTTTTCCCCACTCCATCCATCCAGGCGTGCGATGGTACTACCCGACTTCCGTCAGGGGAGGTTACTAGCGGCGGAAGGAGAGCATTGGGCTCTGCTTTCCTATGCCGAGCTAGAGACACAGTGATTTCGATTTCACTGTTACCCACTGTATGCTACAAAATGCAACGGGACCTTTAACTCACTCAGTACAGCCAGTCCTCTCTTCTCCTCTACACAGACCCCTCGGATGTCCAGTGGGTGTCTGAATGACCCAACCTTTAGCTTCCGTCGTCAGAATTGTGGTATTCTTTGTCAACATTCACCTCTTCAGTATAAGAGCCTTCCGCTTGCAATATTTTGATGATGGTAATTGGGGTGAAACGCTGTTAACGTCGTCTCTTTCGCCGTTCGTATGGAGAGAGTTAACTTGAGAAGAGAAGAGTTAATTGACCGTTGACAGGGTTCTCTTGTGTTTATAGAATCAATCTGATGACCTATCTGTTCATTTGTTCATGTATCTTTCTTTGTTTTGTTTTTTTGTTTTTTTATCCCTCAAGGCCTGACAAAGCGCGTTGGGTTAAGCTACTGGTCAGGAACCTGCTTAGCAGATGTGGTGTAGGATATGTGGATTTGACCGAATGCTGTGACGCCTCATTGAATAACTCAACGGACGTAGTAGTGACGGTGGAAGGGAGACCATCAACGTCCTTGTTGAAATTCTGATTTCGTATTTTGTTCTCTTGATTATCGTTCCTTTCCTGTTCTTGTTACTGTTTGTCTCTTATTCCCTGTGCTTGTTTTCTGCCCTCGTGTTGCTGTTCTGTTGTTTTCCTGCTTTGTCCTTCTTCTTCTTTAAACAAAAAAACAATACAAAAAAACCCCAAAACAAAAACAACAACAAAGAAAAAACAAAACCCCAACTCATACACACACATACACAGCAAACAAACAAGACAAAACGTTGGCGGTTAAGCAGTGTGAAAAAGCGTCATTGTCTTACACACACACGCACACACACACACACACACACACACACACACGAGTCTGTATGTTTGTGTCTTGCTCATTTGTTTCACGTGTCTTCTCTCTCTCTCTCTCTCTCTCTCTCTCTCTCTCTCTGTGTGTGTGTCTGTGTGTGTCTGTGTGTTTCATGATTTTTTTTTCTTCTTTTCTTCTCTTCTTCCTTTTGTGGAATGGCTTTGAATGGCGAAATAATGGTGTATTTTGATTGTGTTTTGATTTTGTGCTCATTTTCGCTTTTTTAGCTTTATTCCCTCTGTAGGGCGAGGGCTGGATGTAAAAAAGCATGTTACTTGCTTATCTATTACCCTCGATAATAAAGATTTTGTCTTGTCTCTCTCAGAAGATATACATATGTATATATTTTGTTGTTGTTTGTTTGTTTTTTTGTTTTTTTATCTGTCAGTCTTGGAAGACAATGCAGTTGCGCTGTGGGTGGTGATTGATACAGCGTGGGGTGTAGCTGGACAAGCCAGTACGGAAGTACCAGTCAGTCCCTCCCACACTGCCCACAGGTGATGTCTGACGCTGTTTTGTCTCTCTGGCTTTGAACTGAGAAGAGACTGAGGCTTTTCAGCAATGTCAGCGTCCAGGCCGAACATTCTGAGGCTGCAGCTTCCCAGGTGTTCGTGTCGATGTTCAAGGCCTTCATATCTCTCTTGCGAGCATTTTTAATTAAAGCCCTGCTGGGATCTGCCTATGGGATATTTTCCCCGTGCCAGTTTTCTGTAAAGGAGATCCATGGAATCCGGTTATCGTCAATTCTAGCTTCGTGACCAAGCCAGCGCATGCGTTTCTGTTTCAGCAGAGTGTACATGTGGAGTGATGGCCTAGAGGTAACGCGTCCACCTAGGAAGCGAGAGAATCTGAGCGCGCTGGTTCGAATCACGGTTCAGCCGCCGATATTTTCTCCCCCTCCACTAGACCCTGAGTGGTGGTCTGGACGCTAGTCATTCTAGTCATTCGGATGAGACGATAAACCGAGGTCCCGTGTGCAGCATGCACTTAGCGCACGTAAAAGAACCCACGGCAACAAAAGGGTTGTTCCTGGGAAAATTCTGTAGAAAAATCCACATAGATAGGAAAAACAAATAAAACTGCATGCAGGAAAAAATACCCCCAAAAAATTGGGTGGCGCTGTAGTGTATCGACGCGCTCTCTCTGGGGAGAGCAGCCCGAATTTCACACAGAGAAATCTGTTGTGATAAAAAGAAATACAAATACATGCTGAGGATCGGATTCCAGCTCCTCCCAGGATGGTGTTGTTTGGAACTTTGTCCTGCCAGGTGATGGTCAGGATGCGTAGGAAGCAGCTCGTGTGGGGGTGGGGGGTGGGGTGGGGAGTGAGCTTTTGTTCCTGTTGGGCGCCTAGGGCTTCAGGAAGGTGCTTATGACGCAAGCACCTGTTGGCTTGGATCTTGGTGCGCTCGAACCCCGGTACACAAAGTGATGGACAACATCCAGTTCATGATAAGAGGTTGTGATGTCTGGTCGAGAATCCACGTCCTGTTCAGACTGCGGGTGAGTTCCTAAGTGTCGGCAAGCTTCGTTGAAGCGGCTCATGAGCTTCTGAAGGTCTTCAGCTGAGTGGGCATTGACTGTCGCGACGTCTGCGATGAGAAAATCCTGTTGGCATTTCAGCTGACCTTTGGACTTTGTTCTTCGCCCGGAGAGGCTGAACAGCTTTAATGATTGTAGTATATTTAAAGATATATATATATATATATATATATATATATATATATATATATATATATATGTTTTATACTGACTTCTCTGGCGAAACGATCAGCGTCGCGGACTGCCGGTCAGGGGGTGGTTAGTTCGAACCCTGTGAGAGGTCATGTGGTCAGTTCCTACCCCGAGTTGATTGTACCATAGGCTCAGATGTGAGTGTCTGGTTTATTTCAAGGAATGAAAATAGATTGTTAACGTTTCTGCTCTTTGGTTTGGAACAGAAAGACACCTGAGCTTTAACACGCTCAGTACGGCCAGTCCTCTCTTCTCCTCTACACAGACCCCTCGGATTTCCAGCGGGTGTCTGAACGACCCAACCTTTAGCTTCCATCGTCAGAATAGTGGTATTCTTTGTCAACATTCACCTCTTCAGTATAAGAGCCTTCCGCTTGCAATATTTTGATGATGGTAATTGGGGTGAAACGCTGTTAACGTCGTCTCTTGCGCCGTTCGTATGGAAAGAGTTAAAACGCTTTGATCGTGGCGCATATTACATTAGCATTATACCTGGTTTGGTCATGATTTATATACTGTGTTTACATTAATAGTGTAGTTACTTATGCCTCGGGTCATGAATAATGCTTTGGTGACCAAGCGACAGATTGACTGTTTTGTTGTTATCACTGGGTTGCTAACATCATGTTGTTTTGTTGTTATCACTGGGTTGCTAACATCATGGTGATGCTTCTGTGCTAACACGGTATACATTAAAGAAAGTGTCTCCTTGTTAAACTATTGGCTGGACCAAACAACCTGTGTCTTTTGTGCTTTGTGTTGGATAAGTATGGAAAGACAATCGATAGTAAAATGTAAAGTGAAGATTACCATCATCATCATCATCATCATTGTCGTCGTCGCCAAATATAAATAAACAACAGCATCATTATCTGAGAACGATAGTGACTGTTATTGTGGTTGCTGTTGTTTTGTTGTTGTTGTTGTTGTTTGTTGTTTTGGTTATTGAACATCATCATCATGATCATCAACATCATCATCATCGTCATAATCATCATCACCACCACCATTGTCGTCGCCGTCAAATAGAAATAAATAAATCACCATGATCATCACCATCCTGATTTCATGTTGCTGTTGTTTTCATTGCTTTTTTTGGGGGGGGGGGGGGGGGGGTTGTTTGCCTTTTACCGCTTTGGATCAAAGGAGAAGAAGAAGAGAGATGTGGTGGGTAGGGATAACAGCAAGAACAAAAACAACATCAACAACAGAAACGGTGAAGATGACGGCGGTGAATAGGCAGTGGTGTTAGTAATGATGATATTGATGATCGTAGTCACAGAGATGATGACGGTCATCCTCCATTATTCATCCAAACATTCCCATTGAAAGTATATTTTAAAATGTCAAAAAGTATGTATACAAATATTATATATATCATGGTGTAGAACAGTGCCTCTATAATTATATCTGTTGAATTTTGCTGTTAAATTGCTTACGTCTAAAGTGATGCGAACGATATAGTGCTAGCGGCCATAGAGAAGTGCATTGTTGTTATTCATGTCTATGCCTCTGACTCAACTCCATATAGTATTTTATTTTTATCCCCAGCTTACCAGCGTATGTTGTTAGATGGGACAAAAGCCAAACAATAAACACAATGCTCAACATCCGTGTCGAAAATGTCTTTTTCCATGCAGGGTGGTGTGGTGTGGTGTTGATGCTTTCTACGATGTTTGAGGTGGTGTGGTGTGGTGTTGATGCTCTCTACGATGTTTGAGGTGGTGTGGTGTGGTGTGGTGTTGATGCTCTCTACGATGTTTGAGGTGGTGTGGTGTGGTGTTGATGCTCTCTACGATGTTTGAGGTGGTGTGGTGTGGTGTTGATGCTCTCTACGATGTTTGAGGTGGTGTGGTGTGGTGTTGATGCTCTCTACGATGTTTGAGGTGGCGTGGTGTGCTTTGGGCTAGTGTGGAGTGGTCTAGTGTGATGTGACGTGGCGTGACTTGGTGTGGTGTTACGTGGTGTCATGTGCTGTGACGTGTAGTATTTGTATTTGTATTTCTTTTTATCACAACAGATTTCTCTGTGTGAAATTCGGGCTGCTCTTCCCAGGGAGAGCGCGTCGCTACACTACAGCGCCACCCATTTTTTGTGTATTTTTTCCAGCGTGCAGTTTTATTTGTTTTTCCTATCGAAGTGGATTTTTCTACAGAATTTTGCCAGGACCAACCCTTTTGTTGCCGTGGGTTCTTTTACGTGCGCTAAGTGCATGCTGCACACGGGACCTCGGTTTATCGTTTCATCCGAATGACTAGCGTCCAGACCACCACTCAAGGTCTAATGGATGGGGAGAAAATATCGGCGGCTGAGCCGTGATTCGAACCAGCGCGCTCAGATTCTCTCGCTTCCTAGGCGGACGCGTTACCTCTAGGCCATCACTCCATTTGGTGGATGTGGTGTGGTGTAGTGTAACGTGATGAAACATCAGTGTGGTGTGACGTGATGCGGTGTGATGTGACGGTCTTTGGCGTCAGCTGTGTGGTTGTTTTAATAAAACAGTTTTGGTGTTTGTCATTCTGTCTCGTGTCTTGTCTGGACATGTTCCTTTATCTTTGTCTCCACAGTGTGTCTGTCTCTCTTTCCATGAACGTTCTCTGTGTCTCTCTCTTTGTGTCTGCCTCTGTTTCTCTCAGTCTATCTCTTCCCCTCCCATCACCCCTCCCTTTCTATTTCTTATATCCACAAACATACATTACTCGCGCCGGCGCATCATGCACTGTGTAGTGGGAGTAAGACCATTGCAACGCTCAGTCTGGCTCCCCGAAACTGAGCGATTATTGTCGTCAGTAGGTGGCGTTCTGCATATGACACCGCTGACTGCGACCCATCTGACTTAGCTGCAGCGCCGGGTCTCCTCTAAAGTGTGGCCTCATGACGATATAACATTGGTAGCTCCCTGTAGACTGCTGGCGCTGGGGCTGCCGCAAATAAACCAGCTGTTGGGAAGGAGGTCGACGGGGTGGGGGTGGGGGGCAAATGGGGTTACGTGGGATCAAGGGTGGGGGAGGTGGTCTTGGCATGAACGGCGAGAATGTAACACCTCTTAAACGGCATATATGACATGGCAGACAAGAGAGAGACGGAGTATATCCGTTATATGGGCGCAATATATTGATGGGCGCAACAGCCGAGTGGCTAAAGCGTTGGACTTTCAATCTGAGGGTCCCGGGTTCGAATCTCGGTGGCGCCTGGTGGGTAAAGGGTGGAGATTTTTCCGATCTCCCAGGTCAACATATGTGCAGACCTGCCAGTGCCTGAACCCCCTTCGTGTGTATACGCACGCAGAAAATCAAATACGCACGTTAAAGATCCTGTAATCCATGTCGGCGTTCGGTGGGTTATGGAAACAAGAACATACCCAGCATGCACACCCCCGAAAACGGAGTATGGCTGCCTACATGGCGGGGTAAATAAACAAAAAAGTCATACACGTAAAATGTTAAATGTTACATGTTTGTCTGAGTGTGTAGTTGTGCGTGCCTGAAATCTGATTGAATGACACAGGAAACGAATGATGAGCGCCCAATGGCAGCCGTCAGTCGGCTCTATCCAGGTAGGCAGCCTGTTGTGTAAATGACTGTGTGTGTGTAAAGCGCTTAGAGCTTGGTCTCCGAGCGAGGATAGGCGCTATATAAATATCCATATCCATATATGATATTCGTATCAGTCAATCAGTCTATCAACTTAGCCGACATGGATGAAAAACAAACTGGGGGTATACAGACCTGGAAATACATAGGACCGACCTCTGATCATTGAATCAGTGTTTCTCAAGCAGAGAGCCGCTCTTTCCGCCGGTTTATCGTGCAGTGTCAGTCAGTCCCCACCTGCCCCCAGCCATATAATGGTAAACAAGAAACACTGGTGATAATAAATTTAATCTCATGTTAATATTGATATTAGCATTATTTTACTATACTATGTACTGTTTGTTTATTTGTTTTATTTCATTATTTCATTACTTACTGTTTATGAATGTTATTTGATACAAGTCATAATATGGTTCATCAGCCGTCATGATAAAATTGAAGTGCAACGTTGTGAGCACAGTATAAGCTTTAAGCTTGTTGATGCTCTTTTGTCATTCATTGCATTATAATCATGTGCATTGTTGAATAATTAAAGATTATTTAAACCAAACAGGAGGCGGAGTCGACTGACAAGGCCGGGCTGGTCACCTCAGTCGTGTTCTCCTACAATGCGGCTGGCCATTTTTCGTCCTTATAAAGCCCTACGTACACTTGATTACAATGGGTAATTTTGCAATCAACAAGTGTTATTTATGACATGTCTGCTTTTGCTAATCGGCACATGAACATTGTAAAAGGCTCCCAGACAATTTGGACTGACTGGTGTAAAAAAAAAAAAAAAGAAAAAAAAAAAAGAAGAGGAAATGGGTCACATCAAATTTGGAGGTAAGTTAGGTCGTTTCAGCTAAGTATGTAAATTGCACTGACTATTTGCAGCCATTATGGGCTCCTGCATTAAGGGACATGACGCAGGAAATTGTGTCAAACACACACACACACACACACACACACACACACACACTCTGACGATAAAAAAGAAAAGGAAAAGATAACATACACACACACACACGCACACACACACACTGACTATAAAAAAGAAAAGGAAAAGATAACATACACACACACACACGCACACACACACGCACACACACACGCACACACACACACACTCTCTCTCTCTCTCTCTCTCTCTCTCTCACGCATACACAGACAAAAAAAAAAAAAAAAAAAAAAAAAAAACCCAGTGTAGTTGGTTGCACACACGTCAGCAGTCCGACCAGTTCAGAGCGTCCTTGACAAAAAGTGGGGCCGGAGGGGGAAAGTCTGACCGATAAAGTACAGACCGAAACTGTGTAATGTGCTCCACATGTGTGGCACAGTGGGAGGCACGTGGGCATTTTCAGGCTGCTAACCGGCAACCAGAGACCGAGAAACATATTCCATTCTACACTGTCAGCTGGCTCCTACTTCGTTCACCACTGTGACGCATTCGCCTTTAGTGTACTCGCGCGCGCGTGTGTGAATGTGTGTGTGGAAAGCTGTGTGTCTGGAGCAGTATCATCATGTCATCCGTGAAGCAAGAGGGGTATGACGAGTGCGTGGAAAGGGTTGCAATGGTGGAATTGCTTCCTTCAGAAACATCGCCGGAGGTAAGTTTTGAATTTGGAACACTTACACCGCTGATAAGTTCATCTGGTATTTGTGTCAGGCTGGATAAGTTAGCCCCCCCCCCCCCTCCACCCCCCCCACTCCCCTCCGACCGCGGAGAGAGTTTCGCGGGAAATTGCTTACACACACACACACACACACACACACACACACACAATTGTGAGTTCGGTATGCTTTGGGCCACACTAGCATAGTCAGTATTGTAAAGTCAAAGAGCAATATTAGCCAAATGTATTATGATTCAGTAGTATTATTGTTTTTGTCAAAAACCAGACTGATGAAATTGTCCTCACAACATTTTGAATAAGCAGCCTGACAACAGCTAAAACCGAGGCAGATGTGACACTGAAGCGCTGTTAGTTTCTTATTCTTCAACCCTGTCCACGGGAAGGTATACTTTTATTTGTTTAATGCATACAGTTGTAGTAAGAATGTTTAAAATCTAGTGGTTCGACTTTTGTTCGATTCTGTGTGGACTACTGAAATATGACCGAACACCACAGTTCAGTTTTCTCAGTACAGCAGCAAGTAACCACGGAGTCGTTCTTGACTCAAACCTCAGTATGTATGCACATGACTGTTGTCAGTCTGATGCACACAGTACTGAAGCTTCAACAGATTAACTCACTCAGTACGGCCAGTCCTCTCTTCTCCTCTACATAGACCCCTCGGATGCCCAGTGGGTGTCTGAATGACCCAACCTTTAGCTTCCGTCGTCAGAATTGTGGTATTCTTTGTCAACATTCACCCCTTCAGTATAAGAGCCTTCCGCTTGCAATATTTTGATGATGGTAATTGGGCTGAAACGCTGTTAACGTCGTCTCTTTCGCCGTTCGTATGGAGAGAGTTAACTCGGTTCTTCAGTACATTTCTGTTGAAAGTACAGCAGCTCTTATATCCGTTTTTGTGTTTCAGTCACGAATCAACTGCTGCAATTCACTTCTCACAGGTTGTCCCCAAAATCTTCATTGGAAAAACAACAACAACAGCAACAACAACAAAAACACTTCTAAACAACGCTACAGTACTCGTCTGACTACCGAGTCCCATGTATTGATCACACTTCTCTTTCCTTCCTACTCTGCACTGACTCCTCGTTGAATACTGACACCCCCGAAAACGGAGTATGGCTGCCTACATGGCGGGGTAAAAACGGTCATACACGTAAAAGCCCACTCGTGTGCATACGAGTGAACGTGGGAGTTGCAGCCCACGAACGCAGAAGAAGAAGAAGAAGAATACTGACTAACTTGTGTGTCTCTTTCTGGTTTCTATTCCACTGGAGCGAACTATCTTTCTGACCTGTCAGTGTTTATACTCCCCCATGAATTCTTCACTAATACTGGTTAAAAAAAAAAAAGAAACAAAAGAGGCAAGGCCTTCAAGACTCACTTGTGATAAATTAAGTCCCCTAGCATTAATTACAGAGTAACTTCCCTTTTTTACTATCTGCACCAAAACGTTTGCAAAATAAATAAAAATTCCATGCTTAGCAAAAGAAGTTCCTGTTTGAACAAAAATAATAATAATGACTCCTCTTGTTGTTGTGTCAGAATAAAAGGTCAAAGTGCCAAGTTTAGAGAATACAAAAAATATAAATATAACAGTAAATGTAGTCTGCATATAATTAGGTTTCTTTTAAAAAAAATTTTGTGCCCATCCCAGAGGTGCAATATTGTTTTAAACAAGATGACTGGAAAGAACTTAATTTTTCCTATTTTTATGCCAAATTTGGTGTCAACTGACAAAGTATTTGCAGAGAAAATGTCAATGTTAAAGTTTACCACGGAAACACACACACACACACACACACACACACAGACACACACACACACACACACAGACAACCGAACACCGGGTTAAAACATAGACTCACTTTGTCTACACAAGTGAGTCAATAAAAGAGCAAATTGTAAATTGTGCCTGAGCCCACCCAGCTGTACAGACTATTATTACAAACCAAAAGTATCGGATCAGTTCATCCCCTGTGTGAATATCACTGTCACTATTTGAAAATTCCTCATGTCAGTACAAGAGCCTTTTGTAAATGTTGTTTCGTCTTTGCTGCTATGCATACCTGGAACAACATTCCCCATCATATCCCTTCATCTGTTTCCGTCTCTCCCTTTCGTCGCTCTTCACTAAAAAGTCTCTTTTCTAAACCTGACTGTAACAACTTTTGGTTTCATACTTCGACGACAGCACCCTATGCCAGCCAACTCACTTTGCTATGAGGAATGGGAGGAGGGGGTGAGGGGAAAGAAAGAGAGAGAGATAGAAGGAGAGAGAGTGGTCATGAGTGGTTCATGTAATTTGTCAGGAGGAATGGGAGGAGGGGGTGAGGGGAAGAGGGAGAGAGAGAAGGAGAGAGAGTGGTCATGAGTGTTTCATGTAATTTGTCAGGAGGAATGGGAGGAGGGGGTGAGGGAAAAGGAAGAGGGAGAGAGAGAAGGAGAGAGAGTGGTCATGAGTGCTTCATGTAATTTGTCAGGAGGAATGGGAGGAGGGGGTGAGGGGAAGAGGGAGAGAGAGAAGGAGAGAGAGTGGTCATGAGTGCTTCATGTAATTTGTCAGTAACTTTTTTTCTTCAGTGTTCGTGTTAGCTCTCAGGTTTTTTTTTGTTTTTTTTTTAATAAAGAACACAATACTTTAACTGTTGGGCTCTGTTATGTACAAATCAGGCACTTATTCTTTTACCCCATGAAGGAGCTGAAAATATATTGCCATTTCAAAATATTTCTCTTTAAAAAACCAAACCAAACCATTTCACCGTTTGAAATTAAATTCTCTCATTTGAAAATAGCCATTTGGTTGTTACATGGTCTGACAGGAAATTTACTGTCAACAACCCATCTCCCTCTCTCTTCTCTCTCTCTCTCTGTGTGTTTGTCTCTATGTTATATTTGTTTCTTTCTTTACTTTTTACTGGTGATATTCACACAGGGGGTGAACGGATCCAACACTTTTGGTTTGTAATAATAGTCTGTACAGGTGGGCTCAGGCACAATTTGCATTTTTATTTTTATATTTTTTTACAACAAATAGTTTCAGTTACGGTTTCAAGGGGACGTCAGAGAGTATGTATACCCTATGGACTGGTGTATGTGTCCGCTGGAACATTTTACTGGTGACAATGACACGGGGTAAATTGCTCCAGTGCTTTTGGTTTGTAATAACAACCTGCACAGGTGCACTCAAGTCACTGGCAAGCACGCTTTGTTTCTTCGAAAGTGTTAGTTTCGATTTCAGTTTCAAAGGGGGTATCAAAGGGTATGGAATGGTGCATATATGTACGCGACAACATACCTGCGAAAAGAATGGGTCAGGGAAATTGAAGGGGGTGTGGGGGAGGGAGGGGATGTCTGACCTTCGGATGAACCAAACATACCAAACGCGCTTGACAGGCCTTGAGAGCCTACGAAATGTTCACACACACACACACACACACAGACACACACACACACACACACACAGACACACATACATATGCATATAAACACACTGACACACACACACACACACACACACACACACACACACACAGACACACACAGACACAGACACACACACACACACACACACACACACACATATATATATATATATATATATATATGTGTGTGTGTGTGTGTGTGTGTGTGTGTGTGTGTGTGGTTTCAGACATAATAACATTTACGACTCATTAGCCTCCTCTGCTGTTCTGATGGTCATAGTTGGACATGACGTACATACATACATACATGTACATACATACATACATGTACATGCATACACATATGCTTTTTCCATGTAGTCAATAAAAAGATATTTTTCTGCTGCTAAGTTTTCCATTTGTGCCCCCCCCCCCTGCCCCCCTCCTCTCTCTCTCTCTCTCTCTCTCTCTCTCTCTCTCTCTTATAGTTGCTCATGTGACAAGACGTATTTAGTGGATCGCAAATAATTATACCTATTTCTCTGAAAACAGTGATATCGACGCAGTTTGTATTCATGTGATCAACATCAGCTGAATCGAAATTCCCTTGCACCAGCGAGCTGGATATGTCACTTATCCATGTCGTATACAACCAGCGCATCGTTTGTTTGTTTTTTCCTAATTCCCCCCCCCCACACTCACACACACACAATTCACAAATTTGTGATTTACGTCATATTAATAGGATGTGAGAATATTAGGGTAGGTATGGGTAATAGCGAACAGCGTGTAATTGCGAATGATTCGTATACCGCCCCATTTCGAAGCGTTCTCAACGGTGGCATTTCACAATTTAACGTCTGCTTCGACCTTTTCCTAATACCTTAATGAATATCCATTTCAAAGAACCAGTCAAACATCAGCTATTTCTGGCTATTTCCGCCTTATTTCTTCTCTTCGCGCACCACTGCCGACCAAGGTTACAAATGTGCTCTCAAAATCCTAAAATAAAGGGAAGCAAGTTGTGGGACTTGAACTTCGTTTAAGATAGTTTTATTTGATCGGATATGTTGAATGCGCATTACCAGTGCTCGGGGAGAATTTAAGGAAGCATACTGGTGACAGATCAGAACGTAAGTTTTGACAGGAATCTGCAAAATATTGTCGTTTGCAATTAGATCATAGGATATTTTGACGCAGTGAGTCTATTTGCGAACGACGCTGCACAGTTACTGAGCACTGGTGGGGGGTGTGTGTGTTGAAATGTCTGTTTGTGTGTTTATGTGCATGTGTGATAAAAACCAACAATACAATAGTCCTGTGTGATGTTCCAATAATATGTTGTGTGTAATGAGTTAAAGACTTGCTTCTCAGGTTTTAATTGTCTACATGTACCCAAAGTCATCGTTCGCAGTTACACTTACCCGTTCGCATTTACCTTCAGGCACCCCTGCTATTTCATGGCAAACGTCGACATAAAATTGAAAAGAAAAATCAAATACATAATTTTTTATGTATCAGAAAACATGCAGCACATTGATTTTCAGTGGGAAATGAGGAACGAAGCTTGGAAGTGAGCGGGAAACGTGGCTCCCCATACCAACAGGCAGCACACTGTAGGGTTTATGAGGGAACAGCTCTGCGGACCCACTACTTCACGATGTTATCACCAGTGTGCGAGTTGCACTGCAGTTCGCGCCAAATTTTCCCCGGGCTCTTTCACTGACAGTGTTTGCATCCCATCACAGGTCAACGGGTCTTTTGGTCCCGCAGTGTGTACCACTGAGCTGAATATTGACCTCGATAGTGTGTGTGTGTGTGTGTGTGTGTGTGTCGGCCGCGAATGTTCAGCTGTTGCTGATAGGCTGTCAGAAACAGGGTCATGGACAATGCTGACCAATGACTGTGGGGCGAAGGTCTGTCAGTGGCGCTGATCCCTAGGCAGTGTTGAGTTTAACTTAATCAGTACGGCCAGTCCTCTCTTCTCCTCTGCTCAGACCCCTCGGATGTCCAGTGGGTGTCTCAATGACCCAACCTTTAGCTTCCGTCGTCAGAACTGTGGTATTCTTTGTCAACATTCACCTCTTCAGTATAAGAGCGTTCCGCTTGCAATATTTTGATGATGGTAATTGGGATGAAACGCTGTTGACGTCGTCTCTTTCGCCGTTCGTATGGAAAGAGTTAACGACCTATCGGCTTCACGTCCTTAAGGTCAAGTTGTTCGTGGCTGTGTCTTTTCCATGGGGGTGTGACGTGGTCAAGGCGTTGGTCCTGAGGTCTTGTGATCCCTAGCTCAACTCCGGAACTAAATAACCGTGCGTAGAAAGTCAAGTGACACAGTTGTGATTGTATGAATCATAATTATCAGTGATGCAAAGTGACACTTTGGGGCTCATATTTCCAATAAATAGCACGAGGCATTCTGAAGAGTGGCCTTCCACAGAACTGATCTGTTCATGTTAAGCCTTGTGTACAATGCCTCTTGTTTCAGTTTTGAATACATTTTTTTCTATTCCACACAAGAACTTGAAGGTTCTTTTTTTTCAACACTATACACTGCAAGTAAAATACCAATTTTCGTCAGTTTTCGTTTAGATATGAATAATGAACTTACATTTGTTAGGCTGTGTTAACATCGTATTTTTTCAGTGAGTGAACTTTACACATTATATGTATTTGGAAACATCGACGACAAAGGAATGAAAAGAACAAATCTAAAGAAAAAAAAACAATATAATAAAAAGCTCATTTACCTTGTCTGGATATCTGAACTTTGTCCTTATGCAGGACGAGGGCTGGAGACATGATATTTGCTCTAGTATTTGAATATTTGAAAATAAAAAAAAACAAATAAACGAACAAAAAAACAAAAAACAAAAAAAATTGTTTTCAAACTTTAGTTCCATCATTGCAGATTCTGTTCAAAGCGATGTGAGGCTATCCACACTCACTCTGCAAATTCAACAAGACAAACTGGCTTTAAGACAATGATGTAGACGACACGAAAATAACAAACCGCTCAGTGTCCGTCGGAAAACCTTCAGTCGTCACAATGACCACTCTCTCCAACACCTAATATTCTGTAGGTTATCCAGGGCTGGCGGGTTCCGTGAGCGACGGATCTCACCAGCGCTAAGTTTAATTAGCGTTGCTATTTGTCCTGTGCCTATAGACTTAGTGTTGACTTGGGAACATTCTTCAACCTTAAGCAAACTTAGCGCTGGTGTATTTTAAATATTTATTTATTTATTTATTTTTTTAAAATCTTATTTTATCTTTTTTTTTTCTCAAGGCCTGACTAAGCGCGTTGGGTTACTCTGCTGGTCAGGCATCTGCTTGGCAGATGTGGTGTAGCGTATATGGATTTGACCGAACGCACTGACGCCTCCTTGAGCTACTGATACTGATACTGATACTGATACTAGCGCTGCTACGGTAGCTCAGGCAGAGCGGAAGCTCAGTGCTTTGGGCTGATGCACAATCAGGTTGCAGCTGTGTCTTGGTGGTTTTTTGTTGTTGTTGTTTTTTCTAAAGCAGACGTGCTGCAGCCTAATAATTAGTGAACCAGTCTGCACGCATTGACGCCTGCTTAGAATTGAGACTGCCGGGTTCTCTCTGTGTTTGCCTCTGTCTCTTTCTCTGTATGTCTGTGTGTCTGTCACACACACACACACACACACACACACACACACACACACACACACACACTATATATATATATATATATATATATATACGTCAACATAGTAATGACATGAATATCGACATGCACATGCAACAGCAGCACACCAAGACATTAAGTTCTAATTCTTAGTTGTAGCAGTAGTCTCGTCGTCGACGCAGTAGCAGTAGTTGTTGTTATTTTAGTAGTTGTAAATACTAGCATTCTTTCTGTAATCGAATAGATACAAAATATAACATGGTTATGAAGCAAATTAAAGCACACAAAAAAGAAGGAAAACACACACACACACACACACACAAAACAAAAAAAAACCCAGATAACCAGAGACAGACCAGAAGCTAACGCATGCTCAATTCGAAAGAATTATTAAACAAACAAATAGATATATACATGAATAAACGTGACTGCTTGTGAGAACTAACAGGTTTCTGCCCAGCTTGAGCACAGAGACCATCCCGACATCGACAGACTCTCAGAGGAAGACGAAGAAGATTCTTCAGAGACGGAAGATAACTCACCCAAAGGCTGCCGCTGTCGAAACGAAACTGTTTGCCTCCCTTGTCTGGCTGTTCGGGAATGCACGACTATTTGCTGGAAAAGATCGGGTGCGGGAATTAAGGTAAACCATACCCTTTCTAATACCCCCCCCCCTGCCCCCCCCCTTTTTTTTCATCCATTAAGGTAACACCTACCTTTTCTTGAACATTCTTTTTGCAGGTATATAGGTAACCCATCCCTTCTAAAAATCCTTTTTTACCAGGTGTAGATATGACCCTTAGCCTTTCAATGTTTTTTTGTTTTGTTTGTTTTGTTTTTGTTTTGTTGTTGTTGTTTTTTGCAGCCCATACCGTTTCTAGCAGGCATTGAGATAATCCATGCGCTTTCTAAAATATTGTTACGCAAGCATTAAGGTAACTCATACCCCTTCGAAAACCTTTTTTTCTTTCTTTCTCAACAGCCATAAAGGTAACTCGTATTCTTACTTAAACACACACACACACACACACACACACACACACACACACACACACACACACACACACACACACACACACACACACACACACACATTTGTTGGTTTTGTTAATAACAAAGACAGTGGTTACAGGTTTTTAGAAGAAAAGGCATATTATTATAAAACTATGACGAGACACCATTAAAATGTTGAAATTCGTACCATAATTTTTTTGGGAGAGATAAGTTTGCTTTTTGTTTGACCTATAAATAGTTTGTAGCTCTTTTGATGTCAGCTTATATATAGCTTCATGCACTCATTGAAGTCTGTAAAGAAACTCCTTTTTCTTCTGTTAAACAGATACTTTGTTGGTCTTTTGATGTCAACTTATATGGTTTCATGCACCTCTTGAAGTCTGTTAAGAAACTCCCGTTTTCTTCTATTGAAGAGACACTATGTGACTGTTTTGATGTCGGTTTATTTTAGAGTCACGCACTCCTTTTGAACTTTATAAAGAAATCATGTCTTCTTCTATTAAACAGATACTGTGTGGCTCTTTTGATGTCAGTTTTTGTTTTGTTTGTTTCATTCACTCTTTGAAGTTTACTAAGAAACTCCGTTTTTTATCTTATAAAGTTTCATACACTCTTTGAACTTTGTAAAATTAATGAACCTCCTTTTCTTCTGTTAAACAAAATGAGTTCGTGGTTCTTTTGATGTCAACTTATATAGTTTGATACACTCTTTGACGTTTATAAAGAAAAATTCCGTTTTCTTCTATTGAACAGACACTTTGTGGCTCTTTTGATGTCAGTTTATTTTAGAGTCACGCCCTCCTTAAGAACTTTGTAAGAAAACCCGTCTTCTTCAATTAAACAGATACTTTGTGGCTCTTTTTATTTCAGTTTCATACATTTTTTATAAACTTTATAAACAAATTCCGTTTTCTTCTGTTGAAGAAGTTGTTCGTGGCTCTTTTGATGTCAGCTTATATGGTTTCATGCACTCCTTGAAGTCTGTTAATAAACTCCGTTTTCTTCTATTGAACAGACACTATGTGACTCTTTTGATGTCAGTTTATTTTAGAGTCACGCACTCCTGTAGAACTTTATAAAGAAAACCCGTCTTGAACAGATACTTTGTGGCTCTTTTGATGTCGATATATTTAGTTTCATGCACTCTTTGAAGTTTATAAAAAAAACAACAACAAAAAACAACTCTGTTGAACAGACACATTGTGGCTCTTTTGATGTCAGTTTATCTATAGTCACGCTCTCCTACAGAACTTCACACACAGAAAATCCTTGTTCTTCTGCACGTTAACAGACGGTTGTGGCGTACCTCGTCACCTTGTTGTTTCTGGTGTACGTTGGACTGGCCCTGGCACGCTATGGCGGCCAGTCTGACCAGGAGGAAACGGCCACTCTGCTGGCCATCACGGCCGTGCTGGTGGTGGCCGTGCTGTGGAAGGGGTGCCGACGTGTTTCCTGTCTCCGCTCGGGTCTCCAGAACTGCATGGCCTGCTGCGCCCGTCCCTTTCAGCGGTGCTATGGGAGACACTCTGGGGTTATCGACACGTGAGTTCATCTGAGTGGATAGATAGATAGATAGATAGATAGATAGATAGACGGCTGGATGGATAGATGAATGGATGGATGGACGGATAGATAAATACACACACACACACATATATATATATATATATATATATATATATATAGAGAGAGAGAGAGAGAGAGAGAGAGAGAGAGAGAGAGAGAATGTGTGAGAGAGAGAGAGAGAGAGAGAGAGAGAGGGGTGGAAGAGAGAGAGAGAAACGGAAGGGGAAGATGGAAGAGAGAAGGAGGGAAGGAAGGGGAGAAGAAAAGAGAAGGAAGTGGAAGAAGGACATATTTGAGGCACTTTGTTCCTCACTATGGATACCATCTGTTTCTTCCACATGTGTGTGTGTGTGTGTGTGTGTGTGTGTGTGTGTGTGTGTGTGTGTGTGTGTGTGTGTGTGTGTGTGTGTGTGTGTGTGTGTGTGTGTGTGTGTGTGTCTGTGTGTATGTGTGTGTGTGCCAGCGTCCGTGCGTGCGTGAGTCTCTCTCTCTCTCTCTCTCTCTCTATATATATATATATATATGTGTGTGTGTGTGTGTGTGTGTGTGTGTGTGTGTGTGTGTGTGTGCGTGCGCGTGCGTGTGTGTGTGTGTGCTTTGTGTTTGTGTGTCTGACGTACTGTTATTGTAATGCACTTTGTGCTCTTTCAGGGGGTTGAAAGCGCTATATAAATGTATTTATCATCATCATCATCGACATCATCACCCTCATCATCACCATCACCATCACCATCATCACCCTCCTCCTCCTCCTCCTCCTCCTCATCATCATCATCATCATCATATTGTGTTCTGATCTTTCTTATCATCATCACCATCACCATCATCACCATCATCATCATCATCACCCTCCACCTCCTCCTCCTCCTCATCATCATTACCATCATTACAATCATCATCATCATCATCACCATCATATTGTGTTCTGATCTTTCTCATCATCATCATCATCACCATCATCACCATCATCATCACCCTCCACCTCCTCCTCCTCATCATCATCATTACCATCATTACAATCATCATCATCATCATCACCATCATATTGTGTTCTGATCTTTCTTATCATCATCATCATCATCACCATCATCATCACCCTCGTCCTCCTCCTCCTCATCATCATCATTACCATCATTACAATCATCATCATCATCATCACCATCATATTGTGTTCTGATCTTTCTTATCATCATCATCATCATCACCATCATCACCATCATCATCACCCTCCACCTCCTCCTCCTCCTCATCATCATCACCATCATCATCATCATCATCATCATCATCATCATCACAATGGTGACGGTGACAAGACAGTCAGTCAGCCCCTTTCTCCCCCCCACCCCCTCACCCCCCGACAGGTGCGTGGTGGTGCTCATCGTCATCGGCATTGTTATCTACGTGGTGGTGGATGTGGCGATGAAACGACCTGCCTCCTTGGTGTCGGCAGTCGGCATCGCTGTTTTCATCATTGTCATGTTCCTCGCTTCGCACGCCCCGAGAAAGGTGCGTTTTTTCAGTTTCAAGTTTCAGTTTCAGTTCTGACCGATCCATATACGCTTCACCTCATCTGCTGTTAACAAAAAAAAAAAAAAAAAAAAAAGAAAAAAAAAAGAAGGAAGGAGCAGATGCTGAAAAAGAAAAAAAAAAAGAAGGAAGGAGCAGATGCCTGCTGACATTCGCAATAAACCCAAAGCTCTGATCAGGCTTGGAGAGCCCTATCCTAGGCTTGTGTAAAACATTTACATAAAATGAAATAAAATAAGAATTAAACAAAACAATCAAATAAGTACGTACACACATTAGAATGTAGTAAAGTTAAAGATACACACAGGGCAAGACATGATGATGATAATGACGACGATGACAGTCGATGGTGACGATGATATCATATGAGGGTTATGACCACGACAAAAAATATTTTCCAAACAGTTTAATTCATATTATTTTATACATCACGACAGACATACAGACATGCTTTAATGATGATAACAACAACAACAACAACAATAACAACAGCCGTCTGATCACAGATTTCCGTTAATGTTTCGAGAGAAGCCAGAAAATGCACAGATGGACTCTGTATGGAAAACAAAAGGGGGAAAAAAGAAAGAAAGAAAGAAAGCAAAAACAAAAACAAAAAAAAAAACTGTTGGTGAACAATGGAACTTACATATCTGATTTCTTATTAAGTAACACCACACACACACACACGCACACACACACACACACACACACACACACACACACACACACACACACACACACACACGCACACACGCACACACAATTGCCTGCGTGTGTTCAGGTGGACTCTTGGAGGAAAACACACAAAAACTGTTTTTATTTAACACTGGAACTAACATAACATTGGGGGGGAGGGGGGGGGGGGGGGGAAGGGGGGAATCCATTAAAAAACCAAACAAAAAAAAACCACAAAAAAAAAACCCAACGAAAAAGACTTACTTGAATGTGTTCAGGTGGCTTGGCGCCCGGTGGGCGGGGGTCTGTTGCTGCAGTTCGTGTTCGCTCTCCTCGTGCTCCGTACCTCTTGGGGGCGGGCCGCGTTCAGTTGGATGGCGGACCGCATGACCACCTACATGGCTTTCACTGACCAGGGTGCACAGTTCGTCTTTGGCAACGATTTCCGTGAACACTTCTTCGTTTTCCGGGTATGCTTGTCATGTGCTTTTTTTTTTTTTAAATTTTTAAAAAAATATTTTTTTCTATTTATTTATTTATTTATCAATTTATCTCTTTTTTTTCTTTTCCCGCTTCTTATGTTATTTCATTATCTATCTATTCACTACCAGTTTATTTATTTTTCTTTCTATTTGTTTATTTGTTTATCTATTTATTTATTCATTCATCACTTTAATGATGTATCCATTTATTTGTCTATACCCTTTTCCCCCCTCAAGTGCTAACTTACCGCATTGGGTAGTATACTTACGCTGCTGGTCAGGCATCTGCTTAGCAGATGTGGTGTAGCGTATATGAATTTGTCCGAACGCAGTGACGCCTCCATCCTTGAGTAACTGAACTGGACTGAATTATTATGCGTCAAAGGTACGATAACGAAAGCAAAAGATTTATCTTCGCATTCGCCTTTTTTGTGTCATGGTAAGGCTGTCTGAGACCTAGGGAGAAATGCAGCTCTGTGTGATTTGTTGTTGTTGTTGTTGTCGTCGTCGTCGTCGTCGTCGTTGTTGTTGTTGTTGTTGTCGTCGTCGTCGTCGTCGTCGTCGTCGTTGTTGTTGTTGTTGTTGTTGTTGTTGTTGTTGTTGTTGTCGTCGTCGTCGTCGTCGTCGTTGTTGTTGTTGTTGTTGTTGTTGTTGTTGTTCTTCTTCTTCTTCTTCTTCTTTCTTCTTTTTCGTCTTCTTCTTCTTTCTTCTTCTTCTTCTTCTTCTTTCTTCTTCTTCTCCTTCTTCTTCTTCTTCTCCTTCTTCTTCTTTCTTCTTCTTTCTTCGTCTTCTTCTTCTTCTTCTTCTTTCTTCTTCTTTCTTCGTCTTTCTTCTTCTTTTTCTTCTTCTCCTTCTTTCTTCTTTCTTCTTCTTCTTTCTTCTTTTTTCTTCTCCTTCTTCTTCTCCTTCTTCTTCTTTCTTCTTCTCCTTCTTCTTCTTCTTCTTTCTTCTTCTTCTTCTTCTTTCTTCTTCTTCTTCTTCTTGTACTTTCTGTTCCTGGTTCGGTCTGTCACAACTTGTTTAGTATGTTACTTTGTTTTACTCACTCCATACGAACGGCGAAAGAGACGACGTTAACAGCGTTTCACCCCAATTACCACCATCAAAATATTGCAAGTGGAAGGCTCTTATACTAAAGAGGTGTTTGTTGACAAAGAATACCACGATTCTGACGACGGAAGCTAAAGGTTGAGTCATTCAGACACCCACTGGACATCCGAGGGGTCTGTGTAGAGGAGAAGAGAGGACTGGCCGTACTGAGTGAGTTAATTCTTTCACTCGTTGGCTTCATTCATCGCTTTTTGAACTGGATGTTTTTAGGCAACCTACGACATCAATGATCATATGTGCCACCTAAAAGTATGGCAGTGCTAATTTTCTTGCTGTTTTTTTTTCTCTCTCTCTCT
>NC_134880.1:12924667-12944667 GCF_041734735.1 Babylonia areolata | reverse complement strand
GATGGTGGTGATGACGATGATTGTGTTGGGTCGGCAGTAGTGATGATGATGATGTCGATGATGGTGATGACGATGATTGTGTTGGGTCGGCAGTAGTGATGATGATGATGTCGATGATGGTGATGACGATGATTGTGTTGGGTCAGTGGTAGTGATGATGATGATGTCGATGGTGGTGATGACGATGATTGAGTTGGGTCGGCAGTAGTGATGATGATGATGTCGATGATGGTGATGACGATGATTGTGTTGGGTCAGTGGTAGTGATGATGATGATGTCGATGGTGGTGATGACGATGATTGAGTTGGGTCAGTGGTAGTGATGATGATGATGTCGATGCTGGTGATGACGATGATTGTGTTGGGTCGGCAGTAGTAATGATGATGATGATGGTGATGACGATGGTGTGAGATGTTGGTGATGACGATGATTGTGTTGGATTGGCAGTAGGGATGATGATGATGATGATGGTGATGACGATGGTGATGATGACGATGGCTGTGAGATGGTGGTGATGACGATGATTGTGATGGGTCGGTGGTAGTGATGATGATGATGTCGATGATGGTGATGATGATGGCTTTGAGATGTGGGTGATGAATTTTAGTGTGTTGGGTCGGCGGTAGTGATGATGATGATGGTGATGACGATGGCTTTGAGATGTTGGTGATGACGATGATTGTGTTGGGTCGGCGGTAGTAATGATGATGATGATGATGATGGTGATGACGATGGCTGTGAGATGGTGGTGATGACGATGATTGTGTTGGATCGGTGGTAGTGATGATGACGATGATGATGGTGATGACGATGGCTGTGAGATGTTGGTGATGACGATGATTGTGATGGGTCGGTGACGTAGGCTGTATTGGGTTGACGGTTGTGCTGGTGGTGGTGGTGGTGATGATGATGACGATGACGATGATGCTTTGTGGTACTTTGTAGTTCATCTGCTCCTATATCCTGTGGCCCGTGGCCTTCCTGCTGGGAGTGCCCGCACAGGACTGCCGGGTGGTCGCTCGTCTGCTGGGCGTCAAGATCTTCATCAACGAGTTCATCGCCTACGAGGATCTGGGTCACGTGCGAGCCAATCGATTGGCGCTGGACAGTCACGTGGCCAGCAACGGGACGTGGCGATTGGTGGGTTCTGAGGAGACGATTGAACTGGTGGGGACCAACAGTACACTAGAGGGCGGTGTGATATCGGTAAGATCACAGAGCGTCCGTCGTCCATATTTCTCTCGCTTGTCTACTGCTTTGTTTTCAACTTGTAATATTCAGTTGTTTTTTTTAGGTATGACAGGGTAAGCAATCACATTTTCGTGCCTCATTCTGGGTATTTGCTTTTGAAAATAAACCCAACAAAACCATATGTCAAAAGATATGAATACTTTTGATATCGCTTAGAGCAGAAAAATATACAATTGAAGACTGCTACTGCATAAACTCACAAAGAGAAAAATAGGAAGATGTACAAGATTCACATGAGCAAGAATTAGAAAAGAAAAGAAAAGAAACAAACAAACAAACAAACAAAAAACAAAAAAAAAACAAACAAAACCAAACGGTCTTGACATTGCCGTCAGTTCTGTGTCCTATTTTCTGCACCACTGCATCGATGTACAGAACTGTGAGGGAGCGTGATGCACGTGCCGATGCAAGCCTGTGCCCGCCAGTTAACCCACGCAAGGCGTCCAACCCCCTCTTTTTCAAAAAACAAAGTACTTCCTTCATTCATGCAGTGATATTTTCGTTTGTTTACACATACATAGAAAAACGAAAAGGACGAATTAAACCAAATCAGACCATGTTGCTTCCAGCCCAGTCAAACACAAAGGGCCATTTCAGGGCTCATCACCGGTCAGTTCTTAAAACCAGTCGAAGAAAACCCGAAATGATGTTAAAGGGTCGAGCAAAACAAGGTAAAACAAGAGAGGCAAGGCCTTCAAGACTCACTTGTGATACACTGGAAAAAAAAAATCCAAGCTTTTTATGTATTGTGTATAATTTCAAAATGTAATGTTTAAGATGAGAAAGATCAGTTTAAAGCGAATTAAGTCCCCTAGCATTAATTACAGAGTAATTTCCCTTTTTTTTACTATCTGCACCAAAACGTTTGCAAAATAAATAAAACTTCCATGTTTAGCAAAAGAAGTTCCTGTTTGAACAAAAAATGATAATAATGACTGCTCTTGTTGTTGGGTCAGAATATCATATCAAAGTGCCAAGTTTAGAGAATACAAAAAATATAAATATAACAGTAAATGCAGTTTGCATATAATTAGGCTTCATATATTATTTTTTTTTGTGCCCATCCCAGAGGTGCAATATTGTTTTAAACAAGATGACTGGAAAGAACTGAATTTTTCCTATTTTTATGCCTAATTTGGTGTCAACTGACAAAGTATTTGCAGAGAAAATGTCAATGTTAAAGTTTACCACAGACACACAGACACACACACACACACACACACACACACAACCGAACACCGGGTTAAAACATAGACAAAAAAGACCAAATCCCCCACGTTTCGCCCAGTCCACGTAAATTTAAATCACTAGAAGTGTATTGAAACAGCGTAAACAGATCAGTTCGCCCACGTACAAAAAAAAAAAAAAAAAAAAAAAAAAAAGAAAAGAAAAAAAAGGACGATCACAATTACAAGTAAATGCAGCCGCACTGGGTACGTTGGAAATTACAAATTCTCTGTACAAATTCACTGATCTGTTCGTTATTCATTGGCGGATTTAGCTACAGTGGTGTCAACTACGTTTAAGCCAAAGTGAATTGAACAGTTTAACACATTTAAATACAGACTATCCAAAAATAAAGTAATTTTTTTTTTTAAAGTTAAAGAACTGTTGTTGGGAACAAAACAGTGTTTTACTTTGGGGAAGGATGAATGTTCAGCAAATAGTTGTGTATGCAACCGGTGTAATGAACAAAGATCATAACTACCGGTTTTTTTGTTTTTTTTTTTTTGTTTTTTTTACAGCGAACCCCCCTCCCCTTTGCCCCGCTCTGACTGGGGGTTACATTTGAAATAAATTGATCAATGATACTGTCACATGTTTCTGTATAATTTTTTGTTGTTGTTCTGTTGGAAGATTTATAAGGTGAACGGATGATGGATGTGGGGTTACAGTTTCAGTTTCAGTTTCAGTTGCTCAAGGAGGCGTCACTGCGTTCGGACAAACCATATACGCTACACCACATCTGCCAAGCAGATGCCTGACCAGCAGCTTAACCCAACGCGCTTAGTCAGGCCTTGAGAAAAAAACAAAACAAAACAACAACAACAACAAAAAAAAACCCAACAAAAAAACAAAAAAACAAAACAAAAAACAACAACGGGGGAATAAATAATAGATAAGCTTACATAAATAAATAAATAAATAAATGAATAATAATTATAATATAGAAAAGGTAGTAGTAATAATAATAGTAATACTAATAAAATGATTAAAAAAAAACAAAAACAACTAAGACAACAGCCAAAATAAGTTACAGCCAAAGTAAACAGAGCAGACGGATGTGAGATTACAGTTGCTGTTACACGTTTTTATATATTAATCATCTGTTGGAGTTTTAAAGTATTTGGATGAAGGTTGGGGGGGTTACACTCAAAGTAAATTGAACGATATTACTGTTACGTCTAATATGGATCTTCTGGAAGTTTTAGAAGGTGCTTAGATTACGGTTTGCGGTCACAGCCAAAGCGAAATGAAAAAAAGTGACTGTTTTATATACTGTGTTGTTTTTATGTTGGATGATTTATAAGGTGAATGAATGAGGGATGGCGGTTACAACCAAAGGAACCGAACAACGGTACTGTTAAACATTTATTTCTTGTTGATTTGTTGAAAGGTTCTCTACGGTGGAATGGATGACGGATTGGGGTGGGGGTGGGAGGGAAGGTGTGTGTAGGGGTTGGGTTGGGAGGGAAGGTGTGTGTAGGGGTGGGGTTGGGTGGGGGGTTTACACCAGAAGTGAAACAATCAATGTTTCTGTTATTCATTTATATATTATTGATATGTTATCAATCCACTCCACTTTTAGCATGTTTTTTTTTCTTCCTTTTATCCCCCTCCCCCTCCCCACGTCCAATTCCTCACCTTTTCTCCACACCCATTGTGTGTGTGTGTGTGTGTGTGTGTGCGTGTGTGTGTGTGTGTGTGTGCGTGTGTGCGCGCACGCGTGTGTGTGTGTGTGCGTGTGTGTGCGTGTTGAATGAATGCATACGTGTCTAAATCACCTTGTAGTCGCGAACAGACAATAAACCAAGGAGAAGAAGAAAAGAGGGTTTATGAGGTGAATGTGTTTCACAGCCCAGGTCAGAGATGCTGGCCACATACGCACTTTGCGGCTTCTCCGACCTGGTGGCGCTGGGAATGATGTCAACGGCCCTCAGCACAGTGGCGCCCTCTAGACGACGTCACATCCTGCAGGTGGCGCCACGGGCGCTGGTTTCCGGTATCATGGCGTGTCTTCTCACGGCTGCCATGGCGGGGCTTGTGGCGGAGGACGGCTGAGTTGTATGAGATTATTGTTCCGTTCTGATTACATTCTTGTTGAATGGTGTGCGTCTTGACCCTCTCATGGTCCTGTGCCTGTGTGTGCGTGTGTGTGTGTATGTGTGTGTGTGTGTGTGTGTGTGTGTGTGTGTGTGTGTGTCTGTGTGTGCGTGTGCTGAATGACGTATTGTTCCGCTCCGCCTATCATTGTATTGACTCGTGTTCCTCTTGGAATTCTGCTGGTCGTATGTGCACGTGCGGTTGTGTTTCTTTGCGTGTATGTTTATGTATATGCATGACTTTCTGTTCAGTCTAAACGTCACGAGTTCCCTGCCTGGGAGATGTGAACATCAATCTGTATTATTATTATTATTATTATTATTATTATTATTATTATTGTTGTTGTTGTTGTTGTTGTTGTCGTCGTAGTCATCATCATCATCATTTTTATTATTATCATTTTCCCTTTGTTCTTTCTCTGCTTTTTCAGTCAACGATTTTGATATTCAGTTCCGATATGAAATGTATTTGCTTTTGGCAATGATTCTGTGGATGATGCTTAGGCCCATATAAAATGACAGACATTAATTGGGGGTATTGTAAAGTGTATGGTAGCATTTTTGTTCGTTTGATGATATGTACTCTTTTGTGTAGTAAAATTTTAATCGCTTTTATTTTAGGTTCTGACCGTTTCTCTATCCATTTTCTGTTCCCTCACTCTCTCTCTCTCTCTCTCTCTCTCTCTCTCTCTCTCTGTGTGTGTGTGTGTGTGTGTGTACACGCTTTGTGTGTGTTTGTGGGTGGGGGGATTGGTCTTGAGTCCACAGCCAACACTCCCACATAAAGCAGCAGGAGAACCTATTCACAACCTTAAGTTTGTTCTGGGATCCCTTCTGGAGGGCAGACCAACAATCTGGACTAAACATGACTTTGACAAACGTTTTATGATACTGGACTTACAAGCTGC
Organism: Babylonia areolata; assembly: GCF_041734735.1. Taxonomy (NCBI): domain Eukaryota; kingdom Metazoa; phylum Mollusca; class Gastropoda; order Neogastropoda; family Buccinidae; genus Babylonia; species Babylonia areolata. Next base: position 12,939,184 of record NC_134880.1, on the reverse strand, counting down.
CACAACCACCAATCTCAAGACGTCACCCTTCTGCTGTTTTTTGAAGCAAGCACTTTAACTCTTTCCATACGAACGGCGAAAGAGACGACGTTAACAGCGTTTCGCCCCAATTACCAACATCAAAATATTGCAAGCGGAAGGCTCTTATACTGAAGACGTGAATGTTGACAAAGAATACCACAATTCTGACGACGGAAGCTAAAGGTTGGGTCATTCAGACACCCACTGGACATCCGAGGGGTCTGTGTAGAGGAGAAGAGAGGACTGGCCGTACTTAGTGAGTTAAAAACGGAACAGAAGTAAAGAGGAAGCTACGCTGAGCAGGACTTATGTATATAGGTCACGTCACGTGTTTCTCACCCACTGTTTTGATGGAAGAGTCTTGCGTGTGTGTTGAAGAGTGCGGGATGTATCATTATGTTTGACCACGGAATGCATTGTGCTTTGCGGTGCGTTGCGTTTGGTTGTATTGTATTGTATTGTATTGTATTGTATTGTATTGTATTGTATTGCTATGGGAATCGATCCCGTACCCTCATATTCTCTCGCCTCCATGGCGGACGCTTTATCGCTAGGTGGAGTGATGGCCTGGAGATAACGCGTCCGCCTAGGAAGCGCGAGAATCTGAGCGCGCTGGTTCGAATCACGGCTCAGCCGCCGATATTTTCTCCCCATCCACTAGACCTTGAGTGGTGATCTGGACGCTAGTCATTCGGATGAGACGATAAACCGAGGTCCTGTGTGTTAGCATGCACTTAGCGCACGTAAAAGAACCCACGGCAACTAAAGGGTTGTTCCTGGCAAAATTCTGTAGAAAAATCCACTTCGATAGGAAAAAGAAATAAAACTGCACGCAGGAAAAAATACAAAAAAAGAAAAAGAAAAAAAAAGGGTAGCGCTGTATTATAGCGACGCGCTGTCCGCAGCCCGAATTTCACTCAGAGAAATCTGTTGTGATAAAAAAAAAAGAAATACAAAATACAAAAAATAGGCCACCACCACCCCAACCTGAGATGTATTCACGTTTCGACCCGGGATGTCTATGACAATACGTCTGAACAAGAATTTTGCTTTTTGAATAAGGATGTCTATTCGGTTGTCAGCCTATCATAAAATTGATCCAGATGTTTATCAACGAACGTTTAAGGGTGAACAGTGTACCGTTTCTATTAACAATTCAACACACTAAAAGATATTTTTTTCAAACTCATTTCAACGGATTGTTGTTGTTTTTTTTTAGCAAACTTTTATCCAAGAGATATTTGCAATAAGCAGACCCATTCACATGAAAAGCTGATATTTCTACAGAAGGGTGAGTACTGTCCAAAGCGAAGTCATAACCATTAACCACTTGGCTGCTACTGACGAGAATACTCGTCAGTGAAAGGATGTCATTCCTCCAGATAAAACGGAGCTCACAAGTCAGCGTTCCAATTATCACACGACGGAAAATACGCGTGAATTTCTACCTACGACAGTGTGAGAGTTTGGTTGTTCTAAAGAAGGAAGCTGTGTTCTTCAATTAACTTCTTCCTGGTAGGCAACGACATTTATTCATAGACTAAAACGACATAGAGCACCAGGTCGAGAGACAGAGTGAGACGAGAAGAACTATCCCGACATGACACAGTGAAGGTGTGCGAACATACTCTTCAAACCTTCAATCACACAGAGAAGGAGCAAGATATAAATTTGTTAAACACAGACACAGGCAGTAATTAAATGTTTAACATCTCATTTATTCATAGTTACTACACAAATAAATTTACTGAAATCAAACATTTCTAAATCAAGCAACATCCTCTAAGCATTTCCATAGCAGACATCCTAGGCATCGCTAACTTCAGAATACTACTCCCTAGAATATGCAGGCTATGTTAAAGATCTATACCTGCTGTGCAAAGAAGAGTCGTGTCTAGCTCTCCCCGGGCTAGCAGTCCCAACACACGTTTGTGTGTCGGGCGCCGGCACCGGGAGAGAGAGCCGGTCAGAGCGAGCTGAGGGTGTTGGTCGTAAGAGAGACTCGGTGTGAGAGCCAACGAGGGGCTTGTTGGTAGGTGCCTATATAGTGGGGTTGGGGAAAAACATTGATGAACTAATATCTAGCGTAAACCGCGGCGTGTTGGCCCTTCTCCTGGAGAAGCCGTTGCCACCAAAACATTGTGACTGTAACATGTCAGCTAAGTAAACTTTCCACCTTCGTGGGATCTCCGAACTTGCCTTTGTGATTCTTTGGTCAACCGACCATGTAATGAGGACCCTGCTGTAGTTTGCTTAACCTCTGAGTTTGACCTGTTTGTATTGGGACTTATACTGCCCGGCATTTACAGTATGACATTTATTGGTCAATTGTGGTATACCAGGATGTGATTCTTGCCAAACCCAGCCTTTTTAATTTTAGTAATTAAAACAGGTTTGACGTTACTAAGGGTGTACACCTTAAAATACCTATTTTGCCTCCTGTGATACAATTACCATTCTTCACCTGGACTTTTTTTTTTTATCCTCTTTTGACAAGTAAAATCAATGACACCGTTGATTAGTACACAAGAAAGTAGTAACTGTACTTCATGTCACACTGATCCCATTTCACTAAGGTTCAGGAGATAAGGGGTTAAAGTCCAGTGAGATCTGCGAACACTGCTTCTCCCGCTCTCTGAAATCCGCGAGCGTTTGATTTGCCTGAAGCTTGTGTTGTGAGTTTCACGGCAGACGCTGTTGGCAAGGACGTGCAGCATGTGTCAGGATAAAACAGCCAAACGTCTTGCCAACGGGGGCAACTGCATTTTCTGAAACGAGCATACAACGATAATGGTTACAGTCACATACACCCCTCGTCTTCCTCCTCCAACTGCTACATAAAGTACTCATATTGTGCCCATATACTAGGCTCTAAGCACCTCATGTGAAACAATACTACATAAAGTACTCACATTGCGCCCATATAATAGGCTCTAAGCACCTAATGTGAAACAATACTACATAAAGTACTCACATTGCGCCCATATAATAGGCTCTAAGCACCTAATGTGAAACATTACACATACAATACTGCTTAATGCCGTACTACTACACATGAAGGCAAAAAAAAACAACAACAACAAAAAACAAACAAACAACAACACAAAACAAATAAATAATCATATACATTATCTGTATGTAGCCAAGCGCTAAACTGACTATGATAACCATAGTTCACTCACATCACATGCCATGAAGTGGATGACAGTTTTACTACAGTGATGGTGTCCAACCATTGACATGATGATGTAACTCCTGTGTCATCACGCCATTCAAAGATTTGAACAGAAAGCTGTCAGGCGTCCAGCGTGTAGCTGGTCACTTTCCCCGGCTCAAGGCCTGACTAAGCGCGTTGGGTTACGCTGCTGGTCAGGCATCTGCTTGGCAGATGTGGTGTAGCGTATATGGATTTGTCCGCACGCAGTGACGCCTCCTTGAGCTACTGAAACTGAAACTGAAACTGTGTGTATATTGGGTGTCCCAAAAATAGTGAACCGCTTTTTGACAAGTATTTTCTCAGTGAAAGAGAAACCGAATTCATTGAACATTTTCACACAGTAACCTTAGGGTATCATCAACAAGTCTGCAAAATACCTAAAAGTTCGGACGCAGATTACGCGAGTATTGTCAAAATCAAAACAGCATGTGAAAAAATCCAGTATCAGAGCTGTGCAATGTGACCTTCATCATGTTCATGCCAGCTGCCAGGTGTTGGCATCTGTCAATCAGTGTCAGTCTAAAAATAGCCTGTCGAGGTGTCAAGTCTATTGATGTTTTTATTGTCGTCTGTATCCAAAATTAGTTCTGTCCAAAGTTTCAGTTTCAGTGGAAGGATCAACCATGCCTTTCCCCGGCGCTGCTCTGCGAAGTTGACATCGAACGTGTCGCACACACAGTCAGCTGCCTCACCAAGACTACCGGGGCTGATCTACCTTCTCTGGAGGACATAATTATAAGCGGCTACTCAAAAAAGCAAAATCAATCAGCCAGGACGAATCACATCCAGCTTTTGGGATTTTCGAGATGCTCCCCTCTGGTCGACGGTACAGAAGTATAAGGACGAAAACCAATCGCTTCGCCAATAGCTTTTCCTCCACAGCAGTCAATAACCTGTCTCTCGAACAAATCCAGTATGATAAATAGAATTGTGCAACCAACAACCCATCAACCTGAAGATCTAGTCATCGGCCCAATCCACATGTAATATGCAGCTTCTGTTCAAATGTGTGTGTGTGTGTGTGTGTGTGTGTGTGTGTGTGTGTGTGTGTGCATGTGTGTGTGTGTGTGTGTCTGTGCGTGCATGTGTGTGTGTGTGTGTGTGTGTGTGTGTGTGTGTGCATGTGTGTGTGTGTGTGTGTGTGTGTGTGTGTGTGTGTGTGTGTGTGTGTGTGTGTGTGTGTGTGTGTGTGTGTGTGTGTGTGTGTGTGTGTGTGTGCAGTGCGTAGTCTTCAGTTTAACGTCTTCCACTTTAAAGTGCGTGCATGTGTGAGTATGCTCAAGTTTTTATATTCATATGCACTTGTGTGTATCCTAATTTCTACTGTATCTGTGTTTGTGTATGATTTTCGATTTATGTTCGTATCTTATGTACTACCCCCACCCCCCAATATTCCTTATGACCCCGGTACACTTGGTAATAAAGACATATTCTATTCTATTGTATTCACATTCTACTGCACTGCCTTCTTTCTCTTCTTCTTTACTTCTTCCTTATAACTATTGTAGAAATAAAACAATAGAACCCCCCTTGTTGTGACTGGCCTCTATATGCCCCTGGCCTGTGCGAAGGGATTTCTATCCTCTCACTCTTTTTATCCCGTTAATTCAGTCATTTTTTTGTACACCTTTTATATACCACTCGGGCTCAGGTACGATTACACAAAAGTGGCGTCGCCCAAAGGATCTATCCAAAAAAATTCTTTTATTATTCTGATTCTTTAAACCCTTTTATCAAAATTTATAAAATAAACGATAAGTTTACTCTATCACATATATATCCCAAGATAATACTACAAATTGCAGATATGAACAGTCACACCAAAAAAAGCGCAGAATATGCCCATGACACATGCCCGTGCGCGCGCACTCACACACATACACACAGAGAAAACATCATCCACAAGCACACTACTTCTCCTCCTCCTCCTCTTACTACTACTACGTATTGCTGTAGAACTTAAAGCACACACGTGCATTCACTGACAAACTGAATATACTTGCTGCTTGCTTGAGATGACAATGGAAATAAAACATATTATTCACCAACTGACAAAACAGGGCATTAAAATAACTTTCTGTTGGGTACCTTCGCACTGTGGAATATCTTCAAATGAGGGGGTAGACCAAGCAGCTAGAAGAGCAGCACGTAATTTCGAAGGCGCAGTACAACTTGACATCCAGTTAGATGTACATGAATGCATTAGCTGTATAGAAAATGCATCTAGAAATCGATTTAAGAAATTACTTATAGATTCAGATAATCAATATTACCAATGTTGTGTAAACACAAGGAATGCAGCTAATCCCAAACATTTTCTAAATTCGACACCAGCAGCACATTCAATTTTCTAAAAATATAAAATGTATATGCGGTAAGCAAATAACTGTAAGCCATCTACTCATTCATTGTCCGAGCATAAGACAGTTACTTCCAAAAGATGTAGCTGATGACTTTTCTTCCAATATTTCATTAGCCACTGAAAAGATTTTGAATGATTATTCATTGCTTAGAATGTTTTCAGAAATTTTAAACTCCATTCCAGTTGGTATCCTCCTTTGATGTATTATATTTAATACTGTTATTTATATTTACATTGTTGTAGGTTAATACTTGTTGATATGCATATACATATTCTCCTTCCCATGACAACTCAATCAATACACACCACAACTTCTTTAGACTTTTTCTTATACTTTTCCTCTGATACATAACATGAACTTTTTTTTTTCTTGTTGTTTTTTTCTCACTAATATTCACATGCATTCCCTTTCCTTTATACACTACTTTACTCCTTTCCGTCTAAAAACACTTACAGTGAAGAAAACAAACAAACTGAATAGCTCAAAATATCAAGAATGATAGAAAAATGATATTACTACAAATAATACATGACACGAATTGTGTGGTTGGCAATTTATCATCATTGTTAAACATTTCTGATAGTTTACTTCACAGTCCAGATGGACATTTGCTATAAATTTGTTTTATTTCATTCAATTAAATAAGTTTGTAACTTAACGTTGTATTCAATTCTCGCTCATTGATATAATATGGATCCCCCCCCCCCCCCTGCCCCCTAGAGTCACATTGCATGAATAGACATTACACATAAGAACGAAGGATGGATGATTAAGTGGCCGATGGAAACGTCGCACAGTGATACTACAGTGTGACTACATGCCCAAGGCTCAACGATAATATTCTGTCAATTTTCAGCTGCAGCCATTGTCTGATCTTGCTCTTTGTGCTGCCCGACAAAGATGTTATCAGAACCAGTCAGTCACAGTTTCAGTTTGAAACACACACACACACACACACACACACACACAAACACACCGCGAGCAAATAAAACCCCATACATGATACAAAGAAATTTACATGTTTTTGAAAACAGATCTGTATACATGTGTTTATTTTTTTCTTCTTTCTCGTTCGCTATTATTGTATTTTCCTCCCATTTCTTTCGACCAGTGAAGATGTTCATGTGAAGTACTGAAAACAACAACAACAACACCCCAAACCCCTCCGCCCCCCCCCCCCCCCCCCACACACACACACATCACCCGGTCAGGGTGTTCCTGTAGGGGGCACCACACAATGACGTCACTGAACACACAACTGCTCCAACAGTGACGTCACTCAGCACATCTACACCAACAGTGACGTTACTGAACACATCTGCCCCAACAGTGACGTCACTGAACACACACCCTACAAAGACGTCACTGACCAATAACTATACGAAGCCGAACTGTTGCATAAGATGGAGCAATAAGTTACGAACAAATATAAATTGGGATATTACATTTCACACACACACACACACACACAAAAAGAAAAAAAAAAAGAAGTTAGACTCCAGTGGTTTCAGGTTCGGCTTGTTCATAGGATAATAGCAACAAACAAAAATACTGAAAAGAATGAAAATTAGGCAAGACGATACATGTAACTTCTGCCATTTAGAAAGTGATGACATCGACCATCTGTTCTGGAGATGTAATATTGTAAATTCCCTTTGGTCTGTTTTTGAACGGACTTGGAACGAAAAATGCCAACATATTTCAAACTTAAAATTAACAGAAGAGATGATTCTGTTCGGTACTTGCTTAACATTTTCATCTGATGATATCCTAGATTTCTTAATCCTGCATGCTAAATTTGAAATAAAAAATGTAGAATAGATTGCACACCACCAGTAATGGAAACCTTTTTGCATCAAATTAAGGCACGGTATAAGTTAGAAAAATATTTGTCATACACAAATATGTGTCACACATCATTTAGAATAAAGTGGTTTTACTACATGCCACTGACGGGCGCAATAGCTCGTGTATATACGAGTGAACGTGGAGGTTGCAGCCCACGAACAAAGAAGAAGAAGAAAAAGACTACATGCCACTGATAGACAACCAAAGATAAACCCACTCTTGTACAGTAGTATATATTTATCCTTTATTTGTAGAGTCAAAGCAGTACTTTAGATCAAAACAATTATCCTGTACAGCATAAATAGGCCATACAATAAAAATACATATATTAATTTGTATTAAATTGTAACTTGAGACCATCCACATTAATGAAGATTCACCTTGTCCAAATTCTGGAAATTAATGTGGTTTTTTTGTTTGAGTTTTTTTTGTTTTTGTTTTTGTTTTTTGTCTTTGTTGTTGTTTTAGTGTGTGTGTGTGTGTGTGTGTGTGTGTGTGTGTGTGTGTGTGTGTGTGTGTGTGTTTACATTGGGTATATATTATACATGCATGATCTGCATGCGTTTTTTTTTGTTTGTTTGCTTGTTTGGGTTTTTTTGTTGTTTGTTTTTTTGTGGTTTTTTTTTGTTCTTTGGGGGGGGGGTCGTTTTTTGGTGCTGTGTGTGTGTGTGTGTGTGTGTGTGTGTGTGTTGTTTGTTTTTGGGTTTTTTTTCTGTTTTTTGTTTGTGGGTGTGCGCGTGTGTGCGTGTGTGAGTGTGTGTAGATGTGAACACGCCGGCATGAGACATACAGGTTATGTAACTATATGGCAAATTATGTAAAAATGTTCCGTTTGTATTCTTCTGAATTTTTGTGTTTATTTTTCTTTCCTTTTTCCCTTTCCTGCATGCCTTTTTGTTGCCACTATATTTGCAAAATCTTGAATAAAAAAAAAAAAAAAAAAAAAAAAAAAGCCGTCACTGACCACACATCTGCCCGTCTCAGCCTCGTTCTGCAAGGTGGTCACCTGAACTTGCAGCAAGAGATCTGATTCAGGGTCAGAATGCCCGGCACGTTTCCTCCGTATGCTTGACGTCCGCACTCCCTAACCCTCCCCGTTCCACTCTCATTCTGCGCCTCCTTATTTGTATTTGTATTTCTTTTTATCACAACAGATTTCTCTGTGTGAAATTCGGGCTTCTCTTCCCGGGGAGAGCGCGTCGCTATACTACAGCGCCACCCATTTTTTTTTTTGTATTTTTTCCTGCGTGCAGTTTTATTTTTTTTCCTATCGAAGTGGATTTTTCTACAGGATCTTGCCAGGAACAACCCTTTTGTTGCCGTGGGTTCTTTTACGTGCGCTAAGTGCATGCTGCACACGGGACCTCGGTTTATCGTCTCATCGCCGCATCCATATTTCACTAACACAGGTATGCACGCGCATTTTGCACTCAATGTTTCTTCTAAAGTCTTTTACAGTACTGTATTCCTCTATGGTTTTGATCGTCTCTCTCTCTCTCTCTCTCTCTCTCTCTCTCTCTCTCTTCGTGACCATGCTGTGTGTCAGTGTAAACCCCCAATCCTTCTTCTATTTCTTTGACTACTTTATTATTTTCTTTTGTGAGTGTAAAATAAAAACACTGAGGCCATCGTGTGGTTATTCGTTTTCCTCAACCGAAAAACTTTTGATTTCGATTCGTGCCCTCCACCCGACATACCAGGCACCAGGCGCAAGACATTCTTTCTTGATGAGGGTGATAGTGAGTGCCTGTGTTCGTGACATACCACCCTCGCCCTGCACAGGGTCTGACAGTGAAAAGAAATACGCGAGAGAATGGACATGAATGACGTGAATGGGAATGGACGTAAATTTTTCACAAGACCGTCAGCCAGTTCTGGATGAACCTGAACAAAGCATGTTAAGATAATAGATCCCATGCTATCTCTTTGTTGGATGGTGAAAACAACGCGTGTGTGCGGGCGCACGTGCGTGCGTGCGTGTGTGTGTGTGTGTGTGATAGCGAGAGACACACACACACATACACACAGAGACAGAGACACAGAGAGAGGAATTCGAGAACTGGGGGAACCACTCACTCTTCACAAGGTACGACATAATTGCGATTTGCGGAAATATCTCTTGCACAACTGTCGTTGTTCCTCATTTAGGATGACCCCTGTTGTGATGTGTCGGTGTTCCGAAACAAAACAGCGTTTGAACATACAGGTCACGGTGTCCTATTTTTGCCAACGGTTGTCTCCTGACTTCTCACTGTCATGACATCAACAGCGCACATTCGTCATTAATAATACTTTAAAAAAAACTGAACTGAACGCTGGATTGTAGTGTATTGCATCGTATCGTATCGCATCGTATTGTATAGTACTGTATTGAATTGTATTGTCACAACACTCTGCGCAGAATTCGGGCTACTCTCCCTTAGGTAGAGTGCGTCGCCTGTGTGCAATTCGCAACGTCACCCATTTTATTTTTCTCATGTTTTTCCTGTCAGCAAGTGTTTTTGTCTGACGATTCATTTTTATTCAGTCGTCTTCCTTGTTGTTTTCGTTGGCCTACGTCAGTTATCACATCATCAGTTGTAATTCGTGACTCAGTGTGAGTTGGATGCTTTTACGACGACCCGGACCAATTCCGTCCTGCCGTTTTACGCTTCTATGCAAATGTCTTTGATCGAGATCATCATCAAGATCAAGACCAATGGCAATACAGCAGCTTGAAAACGGCAAGTATGGAATTCCCGGTCCTGTTTATTGTGGGGATATACCAGTGAAAAGAGACCTTGTGTGAAGGATTGGCCCGATTGGTCCTGTTATGATAATTATTGGTAAGAGGAGGGATACTAAAACATGGAAACACAGAGACTGATACAGAGACAGAAAAAAGCAGAGAGAGAGAGAGAGAGAGAGAGAGAGAGAGAGAGAGAGAGAGACAGACAGACAGACAGACAGACAGAGACAGACAGAAAAGAGAGAACTCTTCCGTGAATTTATAAAGAAATTAATATATATATATATATATATATATATATATATATATATATATATGTGTGTGTGTGTGTGTGTGTGTGTGTATAAGAATTCTCTAGTGATAAAAAGAAATCACATGTAGTGTCAAACGTCATGATTCTGTAAGTTTCTATACGAGGTAGCGTGTCATCAGACACAACAGCAACAACAAAATTCCACACCTTTCAGTCCCCTCCCTCTGTCAACGACCACGTACCATGCTCCCATCGAGTGGCGCTGTACTGTGGCGGCGCCGTTTTGTCTTCCTAAAGCGTGACACGGCGCGATCACGTCATCGCCAGAATAGACCGCTAGAGAGTTCCGTGTTGACATGATTTATAGAAGCGCGTCACATGATCTGTGCTCTCGAAGTTGACTGGCTCTCCGAAATTTCGAACAACGAGGCGATCGAGAGAAGAAGAAAGTGCGAAATAGAATGCTTCTTTCTTCGACTTTTTGCTTCATTTTTTGTTCTTTTTTTTAAATTGTGATATATTGTACAGTTTGGTTTAGCAATGGAGGCTATCAACTACAACACACATGTTGGCTGCTGTTGCTTGTGTCGATCGCCTTTGGCATTGTTTGCGATTTCGAGTAAAAGTTCGATACGCATGCGTAAGATCCAAGATGGCCGCGGAACTCACCAGTGGTCTTTTACCCCACCAGTTCAGGGACGTGAGAGGAACAGCCAGGACACTTGGGAGATTGTGCACACACTTTCGTCGGGAACCTTTCGCCGTCGCTTGCATACGACCAAAAAAAAGGTCATTTGACGTCATGGGCAGTCCATCACCGTAACTGGTTTTTCTGGATGTGTACTGCCTTTCTTCGGACAACTTTTCGGCAGAATTCGATCACATCATTTTTTTTGCACAGACTGAACCAAACAACAAAACAAAACAAAAACAAAACAAACAAACAACCTTCCCTCAGTTTCACTGTCAAAGGCATGAAAAAGGATGCATGCTGTGGATAAATGATGTTTCAAACTGATATTCGGTGTGTCAAGTCTCTCCAAAGTCGAAGCCAGAAGAGCCTCGGAGTTGAATTTTCGATTGATCAGTTCGAATACTTGGATGGCAGAGATTTGACAAGAAACACGCTCAAAGTGAACATAGACGATTAAAGCAAATAACTGGTGTAATTATAAAACGAAAAATAACTTGTAAACTTGCAAAAAAGTACCCACAGAAATAGTTCAAAATCCTTTTTTCGGAACAGGCGATTTCCACTACGAAATTTTAGCATTTCGGTGACAAGAAAAACCGGCAAAGGAGACGCGCATGCGCACGCGGTTCTCGGGGAAAAAAAACAAACAAACAAAAAAACCGGGGATTCCCGACGAATATCCAACGAAAGTGGGTGTGCACAGCTTCCCTGTTAATCACCTTTTGACAGCTAGTGCTTCCCCTTGGAACGCCAGGTGAACGTCCAGCTGTGACAGATCATCCAGAACTCACCGCCTCAAACAAAGCAACCTTCAACGAACCAAGACCCAAGCCCTCACAACAACTTGGCCTTTGTGGGCACAGAATGTTGTAAATCGGTCGGTGATATCAACTCTTTGCACCACCACCAGACATCTCCACAAAGCAGAACGCTGTGACGCCGATGGTTGACGCTGGTGTCTTATTGACGCGGTTGTACACCACGCGTAGAAACAGCGCGAGTGTATAATGGGCCCCACAAAGTCCTGCATGGTGTGTGTGTGTGTGTGTGTGTGTGTGTGTGTGTGTGTGTGTGTGCCCTTCCTCCCCAATCTTATAATAACACATATTCAAAACAACAACAACAACAACAACAAAAAAACAAAAAAAACTTTCGATCCTTCTCCACACTCTGCTTCCAGTTCATTCTCCCATCGTTCGTAGAAAACTCCACTTTGAAAGTGAAACAAATACACCCGCAAACAGGAAAAAAGCGTGGCGCTGCACTGTGTCTATGCGCTCTCCCTGGGAAGATAATACAATACAATACAATACAATACAATACAATACAATCCTTTGTTTGTCAACAAGTGCGATAACCGTCATCAAGACAAGGGCGGTAAGTGATCAGACAAAGGCGTACAGCCACAGGCCTGTGATGCCTGATGGATCGAACATGATGATCAAGGCGTCACTGACTTGAAACTGTGGGCCCTCTCCCTCCCTCTCTCCCTCTCCCCCCCCCTCTCTCTCTCTCTCTCTCCGCGTCACTCTGTCACTGTCTCTGTCCGCCTGTCTGTCCGTCTGTCCCTGTCTGTCTTAACATACCATAATTCTCACTGATTCTATGAACCTCTCATGAAACGTTGAAGGTAGAATGGGTAGCCCAACATCTTTTATTATTAATCATTTCTTTTTTTTCTTATCTTTTTTCCCCCCCTAAAGCAACAAATCAACAACGATGTTTATTAATCGGAGAGCTCAGAGAGGCATGAGGCAACAAGGCACAACATCCAGATGCAAAAGCTTACATGGATGCACTGTTCCGGATATTTCTTTTAATTTCTATGTATTAATTTATTTATATATTTGTTCTAACCATTTCATTCCATTTTACGTTAATGTTTTACACAAATCTAGGACCGACTCCCAAGGGATGACCAGGGAGCTGGGTCTGTGCGAGCTGGGTTACGCTGCTGGTCAGGCATCTGCTTGGCAGATGTGGTGTAGCGTATATGGATTTGTCCGAACGCAGTGACGCCTCTTTGAGCTACTGAAACTAAAACTGTGCGAAGGCAAGTCATCTGACCCCACCGCTCATATCTGTTAACAGTAGATGTGGTGTAGCGTGTGGACCACGCGTTGACACTTCCTTGCTACAGAAACTCTGGGCCCTCATAGATATCTGTTAACAGTAGATGTGGTGTAGCGTGTGGACCACGCGTTGACACTTCCTTGCTACAGAAACTCTGGGCCCTCATAGATATCTGTTAACAGTAGATGTGGTGTAGCGTGTGGACCACGCGTTGACACTTCCTTGCTACAGAAACTCTGGGCCCTCATAGATATCTGTTAACAGTGTATGTGGTGTAGCGTGTGGACCACGCGTTGACACTTCCTTGCTACAGAAACTCTGGGCCCTCATAGATATCTGTTAATACCGATTTTGTTCTGAAAGGCGATTGATAAAACTGACATCTCATGGGTTTTACTATTCTTTTTAGCAACCAAGCATCCAACAAACCAGCCAACCAATCAATCAACCAACCAACCAACCAACCAAGGAACCAGTACTAACTGAATAATGAACTTACCAACCGTCCAAGCAACTGACTCACTAACTCACTCACTCACTAATTACTGGTTAAATCATGACAGTGTTCTATCGAACCCCTAACATTTTTCCTCTGTTGTGTTCTATGTTAGTATTGATTCCTGCAGTTTTCAGTTTGTCTTTATACCATTTGCTTCATTCCGTCTTTCTACCCTTTGTTTGTAACTAACAGCACACACTGTTATTTTCTTCACCACATTCCTTTGTTTGTAACTAACAGCACACACTGTTATTTTCTTCACCACATTCCTTTGTTTGTAACTAACAGCACACACTGTTATTTTCTTCACTACATTCCTTTGTTTGTAACTAACAGCACATACTGTTATTTTCTTCACCACATTCCTGTTCTTGTCACATGTAAGTTACACACAAGTCGCTCGACCATTCCGTACATACAATCATGAATGAACGTAGGTATGAAGTTACATTTGTAATGCACGTTCAAATGTCCACACCCATTCGTTCAAAATCCCAAGCGGTTCCCACACTAGTTCTACCCTATGAGATGCCGCCTTGTCAGAATTACAGTTGGAGAGAGACTGGTTCGTTCTGATGCAGTTCAAGTACAGGCGGTCCAGAAGTCAGAACAAACCAGTGTTGAGGGTTCTGCAAGCACACTCACCAGTGCAGAGCCCGCACGATAGTTTGGTCGTGTCGGGGGATCCGTGCAGTGTCCGGTCTCAGTGGTTGATGGAGGGTATATTTTTTTCACCAACATGTAAATTCGAAATCTGCATAACGAAAAACATACAGACATACATTCATAATGATAGTAAAGTACAATGAATACTATAGAGA
>NC_134880.1:12892167-12917167 GCF_041734735.1 Babylonia areolata | reverse complement strand
TGATGATCACGGTGTTGCTATGGAGGTTCATTTGCGTTCGGGACCACGTGACAAGGCTGTACTCTATGCTCCCTTTCAAAATGATAGCCCGGCGTTAACCAGGCCCGAGAGATACAGTCACTTGCAGTGTTAGTCAGGAGATTTGTGCAGCACACCCAAAGACACATTCTTGAACTGGATGATACTCGACTGTGTGGTGCCAGTCGTTCCATTTAAGCCCATAGCACACTGAACTCTTAATAGGAGCCGACCGTGGAACGAAAAACTTACCTCCGCTGGGAATCGAATCCACGTCCTCCCAGCCGTCAGTCCGCGACACTAACCACTTCGACACGGCGGCTGGTTATCTGCCTCTTTTTTATTTTTATTTTTTTTTTTTCCATTTTCTAAATCTCATTCTGGTGAAGTTTTGAGAACCTCTCCTCCTCCTCGTCACACTCCTTCTGTTCCCGTCATTCTGTGCAGAATCATTGGGGTGCCACATACAGAACGGTTCACCAGATTCCTCCAGATTTGTCGGCTGTGTCAAAGCGTGGGTCGCTGAAAATGTTTTTTCCCGATGTTCCCGGAAAACAGAGCACTGGACACAAGATGGAAGAATGATGGCCATGCCAAAGTCATTAATCTTATGAAATTGTGATCAAACTATAAGAAAGATGTAAGTCTTAGCTGCAAGAGAGCAGCGAAGAAAGTCAATAACATCTTAGCTCAAGTTTGTAGATGACACATTTGAAACATGCTGGACCATCTGCATGAGTCAAAACCCCAGTGATGGATGGAAGTGCGGCAATAACAGACAAAAAACTCTGTCTCTCCCTCTCTCTTGCCATGTGAGTGAGTGAGTGAGTGAGTGAGTGTGTGTGTGTGTGTGTGTGTGTGTGTGTGTGTGTGTGTGTGTGTGTGTGTGTCCGTTTCACTGTGTACCTGTATCATTCTTC
Organism: Babylonia areolata; assembly: GCF_041734735.1. NCBI lineage: Eukaryota > Metazoa > Mollusca > Gastropoda > Neogastropoda > Buccinidae > Babylonia > Babylonia areolata. The sequence goes on along the minus strand of NC_134880.1, from coordinate 12,916,229 downwards.
CAGTCAAATAAAACGCCTTCTAACAGGATATCATCTGCAGAATGATTATGTGTGCAGGTATGCAATTTGTGGCATTCAAGTATGACGTGAGGTGCGTCGTTATTTCTGGTGGGAAGACGCCACCGTTTCTGATGGTTTTGCCCTCTGACCTGTACAAAGAGATGCCCATTGTCATGGACATTCTTGATTCCTTTGTCTTCTCATCTCTGATCCCCACGCTCTCCCTCCTCGTCACTGCAGTTGCCACCATCATCACCGCCGTCAAGCTGAAGCGTGCCGCCCAGTGGAGGGACAACTCTGCCCAAGGGGGGAGCACTGTGGTCATGAAGCAGAAGGAGAAAGCTCTGACGTCCATGCTGATCGTCATTTCCTGTATCTACATGGCCTGTGTCAGCCCGCGGGTGATCAGGTCGCTGTGTCGCTTCTTCATCCCTGAATTCCGGGCCTGGGGAAAGCTGTGCAACTTGATGGTGTTGACAGAGGTGTTAATAAACATTACTCTGGCTCTGAACTCGGCTGTCAATTTCTTTGTCTACTGTGCCATGGGCTCTCGCTTTCGGCAGACGATGCGTCAGCTTTTCAGCTGTGCTGTGACATCACCGAAAGATCTGAGTTGGACAGAAAACCCAGGAACCAGTGATTATTTTAAGGACAAACAATCAATCAGAAAATAGTATGGAAATCACAAATACAGTGATGTGATTATGAAAACAGTAAAATATTTCATCCTTTTCCTCCCAGTCTTTGTGTAGCAAGGGGCAGGTTGTCAGTCAAATGCTTGTCGTGGAAGCGATGTGGATGTTCCATTATCGAATCAACTGTTCCAGTTATGTCACGCTTCCACCTCCATTCTCGATTCCTGCTTGATATTGTTGTGCCCTAGAAGATCACATATGCTAGGAGGAGATTATCGAATAAATGAAAATTGGCAAAGCAAGGCAAGCCAAGGCAAAGCAAGAAGTTTACTTCGTGTTCCTCTGGGCGCACTGAAACGTTACATACATACACCTTTTATACACACCATGCGAACAAAAGGAGTGATGTCAAAAACCAGAAATGACCCCATTCGATCAAACACTCAAGTATGCATTAACAAGTAGTTTTCATTTACAATAAACAATTTTAGAAAACATAACATCTAATGAAGACAACTACGTATAAAGGAAATAAATTATTTACGTTTTAACAGTATTCAATTGTTTTGATAAGAAAAACAAGAACAACAAAAAACAAAAACAAAAACAAAAAAACAACAACAACAAACAAAAAAACAAACAAACAAAAAAACAACAACAAAAAAACAAAACAAAACAAAAAACCCCAACAACAACAGTAAGTAGAATTTTATGGAGTTTGGGCGGGTTCTTTGATATCTAGATAAACATTTTTAAACAATGCCTTCAAAAAAGGGGCACACAAACAAATAGTTAAACTCATCAGCAATGTTGTTTGTGGAGGATTTATCACCGATTCTTTCTTTTCTAGGTAAATTGTCAAAACGCTGTCTATTAATAGACAAAGGATCATTGGTTGTTCTAAACTTCACTAACTCAGTTACAAATTTATTTGGTAACACTGTAAAATAAGCACAATGGTTAAAGTTTGGTTTAAACATCCTGTAATTGATACACTTAGTATCGGCACATGTCTATGCTAATCTTGCAAAAAAACCCGATCTTTTAAACAGCGCTTTACTTCCGCTTTGAACCATGTGGGACGGATATTAAAAGTGTGCTGATTCAGCCAGAATCTACTTAAGTCAATTTCATTCAAGACAGTATGAATACTTTTCGGTTATTGGTTCTTATGTATGATAGTGCTGTATAAACTGAAGAGACACCCATAAACAATGGAAGACGGCTTTGACGTTCCTTGGTTAGTAACAAGCCTAAACCAAAACACTAGCATTCTGATTCTTACAGATACAGACAGGAAATTCACCAGCTTTACCAAATACCATAAATAAGAAGGGGATGGATTGTCTTAGTTTTAGAATTAGTTTGCAATACTTTCATTGCAACTTTTCTACAATATCGGAAATATCAAATCCCTAAATTTCACAAGCACATTGTATGTACAGGAAAAACTGTTTTATTGAATAAATCAATGATTAGATCGACACGAAGATTTTGTCGGTCAGTTTTCCTCGGTAGTGCAAATGCTCCTCTTGAAGCACGGTTGAAGAAATCACACTGGGCAACATGCATTCTATTATTGTGCTTAAGCTTCAGTCCCAAATATTGAAAGTTACTTATAACCTGAATTTTGTTCTTATCGGTATAAAAAGCAGGAATTGGTCTTACTTTGTCCATAGAGAAAAATTACTAGTTTACACTTTTTGGCATTCATATTTAGCTTCCATGTGTCACAATACTGTTTCATTGCAGTTAGATCACTCTACAAACCAGTGGCTGTTTCTGAGAAAATAACAGTGTCGTTTGTATGAAGCAGAACAAATGGTTTCAAGAAAATATCACAATCTTGCTCACTCATATTCGTTTTCCTAACCTCATCAGCTATACTTTTTAATCCGTCTAAATCATCTTCCAAGTGGGATCTCGTGTCGTTTACGAATAATGCAAACATATCGTGGACAGATTTTCACCTTGTCTCACCCCGCTTTTTAGCAGAACAACTCGGAGAATTCATCAATGGCCATAACACATGATTTAGGGTCACCATACATGTTTAGAATTACCTGCAATATTTTACCATTTATACCACACCTTCGCAGTGTTTGCCATAAGAACACCTTGTTGACTTTGTCACATCTTTCTGGTTGTCTAAGAAGCACAATATAATTTAAAAACAACAACAAAATATCAATAACACTATACAAAGTAAACAGATGGTCTGTTGAAAAATGACCTAAATCCTGCTTGTTCCTGTCTCGGTATACCCGAGCTATCGACATATAATTTCAGATGCTCATTCAGTATGCTTGCAAATAGGTTCCCTAAACACAACATTGTGGTACCATGAGGGTCATAAGATAATCCCTTGTTTTTAGAAATTTACATTATGATTCCTACATCCAGTTAGATGGAACCTTATCAGTCAACAAGACAATATTAGATAACTTAACATTACATTTACCATTTTATCATTAGAGGCTTTCAGAAATCCGTTGATAATATTATCTAATCCACTTTCTTTATGGTCCTTTAAAAAAACACAAAAAAACACTTCCTAATGCATCTAACAACCTCAGCTTTGAATATCGAATCATAAAGAAGAGGATTTTCAAAACCACTCTCTTCTACAGAACAACTGTTATATCACCACGATCTTCAGGATTCATGATCTTGAAAAAATCATTCAATAATTTACAGTCAGGCAATTTTACGTTATTCTTTTTCTCATTTCTATTTATCAGTCTCCAGTTTATCACATTATGCACTACATCTAATCACATTGCATGATTCATCACATCACATTACATCGAGCATCACAGCACATCATGCACCACATCGTGTCACACACCACATCACATTGCCTTCCGCGTAACATGACATAACATCACGTGCCATGCGCATTTTGCACCATAACACATCACACCGAATCTCGGACACAGCATTTCGTCCAACGTATTGTATCAGGTCTCACACTGCACATTACATGATGTATATCACACATCTGACACCATTACATGATGCCCACCATGTGGCATCACATTGCACACCACATCACATACCAGACTGTAGCATTCACTGCTTCGTGAAATGCGCTCTACTTCTTCTTCTTCTGCGTTCACTCGTATGCACACGAGTGGGTTTTTACGTGTATGACCGTTTTTACCCCGCCATGTAGGCATCCATACTCCGTTTTCGGGGGTGTGCATGCTGGGTATGTTCTTGTTTCCATAACCCACCGAACGCTGACATGGATTACAGGATCTTTAACGTGCGTATTTGATCTTCTGCTTGCATATACACACGAAGGGGGTTCAGGCACTAGCAGGTCTGCACATATGTTGACCTGGGAGATCGTAAAAATCTCCACCCTTTACCCACCAGGCGCCGTCACCGTGATTCGAACCCGGGACGCTCAGATTGACAGTCCAACGCTTTAACCACTCGGCTATTGCGCCCGTCTGTGAAATGCGCTCAATACGGCATCATGCGCAATATGGCATTGCGCAAATATGACATCACACACCATGCCGCGTTGCGCACCATACCACATTGTGCATCATATTGCTTCATCCTCCACTCCTCGTCTCACACTGTACAAGCACTACATATTATTTTGCACACATTGCACCATGCACCTTGCACAGAACAGCCAAAGACAATGCAGATTTGTTGTTAAAGACTGCGGGGTAAAGACAAAATCAGTTTGATCAGAACATTCAAACAGGATATGGAAGGACGTGGGCGAATGATCAATGAGATGCGAATGAAGTAATGTGAGAACCTGAAATAGAAAACGGAAAGATACGTGTAAAAACAAAAACAACAACAACTTTTTTTGCATTACAAAAAGTGGACATGTAACCACAATTGCAGAAAAGGACTGAGAAGATGCACACACACACACACACACACACACACACACACACACACACACACACACACACACACACAATCGCTTTGAGCATCAGATCCCATCTCTTGCACCATGCAGTTTGTACCATATCGCATTACACACAATATTGCATTTCATGTACCATACGCGTTCTATATGGCCTTGTGCATCATATAACACCATTCACACTATGTCACTTCAGCATAATGCACCAGTCGCTTCGCATACCATGTCACATTGATCACTGCAGTGCGCATTCTGTGTCACATGCCGTACATTTCGTCGCATTGTGCACTATATTGCATCACGCAACTTGCACAATGTTGCATAACGTACCTTTTCAAAGTACACTCGATGTCGCCTCAAGTAAAGTGAGTGCATTGTACATCACGCATCATATGGTATCTTGCATGATAACGCTTTGTGTGTGCACCCTGTCGCTTTACGCATGTTTATCTTGCGTCATGACGCATGCCATATCCCATGCCATATTCCAAACCATGTCCTATATTGCGCTGCCAATGGTATACCATATCGCATCCCATAATAGAGACCTATTCCACGTCATATCGCATCCCATATCGCACACCACGTCGTGCATCAGATTCCACATGGTATGTTGGTCTACCATTCGCATACCATAGCCATGGCAGGATACCTAGCCATGTTCTCAGTCAGATATAAATCATTTGGGCCCGATATTTGTTTTCGAAATTCTAGGGTAAGAACTAGAAGATTAGGAACACAAATAGACCAGACGCCTGACACTAGTGTCTTGCACCGCATCATGGTACTGTTAGACACCAACTCATTCCTTGCAATTATCCTCGTTCATATCCCACGACTGAACCATACAACCGAGAACAAAAACAAAAATGAGCCAGTTCATTGCGACTGCACAGACCAGGATGAGGGGTTGCTTGTATCGTTGTCCCAGGGTCGTTATCAGTTTCTGGTTTGATGACAATTTAGTTTTTAGAATTTTGATTTAAACAATATATCAAATTTTGTTTCTTATGTTATGTACAGGTAAGATCAGTGACTGCTAAACCACCAACACGACAATGTGAACAATATCACCAAGTAAGTAGACTAACATCTTGAAGATTGTAGCTCGAGTTCAACAGTGTACAAAATAGCAAAGTCAGCAGTCGCGGACTGACGGCTGGAAGGACGCAGGTTCGATTCTCAGCTGAGATTTGGGGGAGGGGGGCCTGGGGGGGCTGGGGGGGGGGGGGCGTTCAGCCCCACGGCTGGCTCTTACCAAGAACTGACTGTGCCGTGGGCTTCAATGGAACGACTGGGACCTGTATCATCCATTTCACGGATGCGTCTGGTTAACGCCGGCATGGACAAGAATCGTAGAGTACAGCGTTTGAAATCACCTTAAGAGGACTCAGTATATAAAATCCTTAAGATGACCAGATATATATATATATATACACACATAAATATGAATATAAATGCAATATAGACAAACTTACATAAGATGATCACAGTGTCCTAACTTCAACCTCGATTGTCAAGGGAAGGTAGAAATATACCTGGTCGCCTTAACTCACTCAGTACGGCCAGTCCTCTCTTCTCCACTACACAGACCCCTCGGATGTCCAGTGGGTGTCTGAATGACCCAACCTTTAGCTTCCGTCGTCAGAATTGTGGTATTCTTTGTCAACATTCACCTCTTCAGTATAAGAGCCTTCCGCTTGCAATATTTTGATGATGGCAATTGGGATGAAACGCTGTTAACGTCGTCTCTTTCGCCGTTCGTATGGAAAGAGTTAAAGTCAATATTCAATGCTGTCACCTGAACGGCGAAAAATTCATATATATATATATATATATATATAGATAGATAGATAGATAGATAGATAGATATATGTATATCTACAGAGAGACAGAGACAGACGTATACACATATCTAAAATGTATGTATCATCATGAACTGAAAATCGTCACTGGTGGACATTAGGAAGAGAGTTTTCAAGTCACTAACAGAAAGACATTTGTTTAATACTGAGAGGCGTGCCACAATGCGTACACAATGACCTACTCAACTTTAACATTAAAATCTGTCTAAATCTGTTTGATGTCCATCGTCCTTAATCAGCACAATACTTATCTCACACCCCCTCACTCTAGTTTATTTTGCCCATTAGAAAAGTTTTCCGTTTTTTGTTTTTTTTAAATTTCAATACCAATTCATCATCAAAAATAAAGGACAAAAAAGAGCGTTGATAACATTTGCGATGGTCGGCCAAGGAAGTTTTACCATGGCCACAAAATGTATTAAAATTGCACATTATTGGTGACATCTACTTTATTCGTGTGATTATGGTTTAACATTCTCATGAATCAATCTATGTTTTATGTTTGAGAACATTATAAGCTGAAAATCTGTTGTTGCTCTGTGTTTCACATATAATATGTATTTTGTATTTCCTGAATTCCAGGTGAAGGTTTGTTTCAACAAAGGAGGAGAGAAGTAAACTGTAAGCAGCTCTTGACGAATTGCTCTCCTGTTCGTATTTCTTGTGACAGATGGAATTGCTTTAGACTGACATCTGGATTTTTTCCTAGGTTGAAAGTTCTATTATTCTATCCAGATATATGTCCGGTATGATTGTACATTGGATTTAAGGTCTGGAAAGGAAATTATTGTGTATAATCTGGTGCAGCATTCTCAGTAAAACATTTTTGTTGCCTGATGCCAAGGTGACTAGGAATTCATGTTTGTGCAGAGAAGTGCACCGCAGTCCAGCCCTGCAGTGCTGGATTCCACGGCCCTCCCCACAAGCACACATGACCAGCTATTTCGGGGACGTCCCCAAATTACACAAACGTTTCAGTTTCAGTTTCACTTTCTCAAGGAGGCGTCACTGCGTTCGGACAAATCCATACACGCTACACCACATCTGCCAAGCAGAAGCCTGACCAGCAGCGTTACCCAACGCGCTTAGTCAGGCCTTGAGTGCATGCTTACATATTTGTGTACCTATGAAAGTGGATTTCATTTTACGTAATTTCGCCAGAGGACAACACTCTCGTTGACATGGGTTCTTTTTCAGTGCGCCAAGTGCGTGCTGCACACGGGACCTCGGTTTATCGTCTCATCCGAAAGACTAGACGCTCAGTTTGATTTTCCAGTCAAACTTAGGAGAAAGGGCGAGAGCGGGATTCGAACCCACACCCTCACGGACTCTCTGTATTGGCAGCTGAGCGTCTTAACCATTCTGCCACCTTCCTCCTCCAAACGTTGAAGACAAAAATGACTGCAGGATTCTTCAAAGACAAAAAACTAAAAACTAAAGTTTATAAAAACCTTTTGGGTGGTAGTTGAATCCTCTTAGTTTTGACAGACGTTTCGGACCATAGGCCCGTTGTCAAGTGATGAGAAGAGGACAGTGTGAAAAGGAAAGCCTATGTGAGGAAAGGGTGATGACATCTCACTGCTTTCTGTTTTGATGGGCCATGCACACTAAACACTTGCTGATCACCATTCAGTGCCACGTACTCACACACACACACACACACATATATATATATATAAATTAAAAAAAAAATTGCATACACATATATATTGCTTCTAAAAAGAGGGATAGGAGGTAAAGAAAGAATAAGGACAGAGAGATCAAGGCAGAAGGGCCCAGGCGCTAGACGTCAGTGACTCTGATGTTCAATCCACTCGGCTGTGCGGTCCCCAAGCGGTCAATGACGCGGCTCTCCATGTACTTTCTGTACGTGCTGTCACTGGGGTTCTGCCACACAGCTGAGATTCTTGCATGGGTGAAGCTGTGGTGTGGGCCAGTGAAATGCTGGCCGATAGGATTGTTGTAGCCTAGCTTCATCGACCTCAGGTACCCTTACTATTACATTCTACCTAAATGCCTCCTTGCACGACTGAGACACCAACACACACAAACACATTCACACATCGTATAGTAGAGTGTAATACAGTTCTGTGCACTACTGAGCAACACGCCACATCCCAGCACAGCACAATACTGAAAAACACTACTCAGTCAACAGAAATTAAAAAACGAAACAAAAACGAACATACAAATGTAAAATTGATTGAAAAGTCTCACTCGTTCAATAGGGATCATGTTCGCTCATATGTATGCTTGTACACTTAAGAGGGACTACATAACAATTCAGTGCATACATCCATTTGTTTTAAACTAACCGAATATAAATTAAATGACTCTGTTCACGAAATACTCATTAATCACCACACAAAGCTCTGCTCCAGTTGAATAGCACAAACAACTTGGTCACTTCTGCACGATGCCAGGAGTTGGTTGGGGTCGAAGGGGAGGGAAGGGAACAATATGCACTGGAAGAGTCAGTCAGCTTCTTCTTCTTCTTCTTCTTGTGGTGTTTGCGTCGCAGTTGCTGTTGTTGTAATTGCTGCTTGTTTTGCTTGCTTGCATCAGCCACGCTCGTATACAAACACGTGAATTTGAATGAGTTTGCCGAGATTTTTATTCTGCACCTTGCTTCTTCCGGCATTACAAGACAAGTGTCTTATAAGGTCAAAATTCCCAAACAAAGGAAGATTTCACAACACTACATCACCCTTTCCCTCGGATGGAAAATTAACTCCCCCAAATAACATAAGGTAACGAAACTGACGTGGACAGTCAACACCGCTGAAAACTTGGAACCTCACAAGGCAAAGAAGAGAACTGTAACTAATCGTCATTGAAAAGTTGGAATCTCACAACGGCAAAGAAGAGAACTGTAACTAATCGTCATTGAAAACTTGGAACCTCACAAGGCAAAGAAGAGAACTGTAACTAATCGTCATTGAAAACTTGGAATCTCACAACGGCAAACAAAAAAACAAAACAAACTGTAACTAACTGTCACTGTCTTTGTTTTCCTCTCCCCCTAAAAAAGAGAAAAGTCCAACATACTCAACTAGAGATGGACCCGCAGCTGAGGACCTCGCAGGGAGAAATTTACATCAACGCTGTGGAATGTGAAGAGAACAGAATCAACATATCAACAGGTTCCTGAAAAAAAAGTTCAAACACTATGGGGATCTTTACAACGATTATGGTGTTGACTGACGGGTATCCGCATCTTGGTGGACAAAGTCGAGGACAAAATCATCCGGATGCCTGGGTTTGCACACCTCGCGTCCAGAGCGGCAAAGCGTCAGAGGTTCAGCAGAATGAGTGATTGTTCGGAGCGGTGTGCTCATGCGGAGTGTCAGGCTGTGCGGGTCCACCGTCTATGGGATCAGCCTTGTCTTCCTCGCTCTCAGCTGGCGTGGGGTGCCTTGGGGAAGGTCTGAAGAAGTTGCTGTTCCTGGTCACGCGCTGGTCACCTCGCTGAGCAGTCAGCATGTGGTGCAGATCCTGACGGAAGTTTGGCAGCGTGGAGCTTTTGACCACTTTCTTCACAGTTCGCATGAAGCGTTCAGTCTCTCCATTGGCACGTGGCAACTCAGGTGTGATTTTGCGGTAATGGGTGCCTTGGTGATTGCAGTAAGCTGCTAAGTCATGGGAGTTGAATGGCGGGCCATTGTCTGTTTTCAGTGTGTGCGGCATCCCGAATTCAGCAAAGACCTTGTCCAGTGCACGACGGCCAAGAACCATATCCAACATGTATCCTTGCATTAAAGTCACCAACTAGGTACAAATCTTCACCACTTGTGATCTTGCTGATGGAACTGTCCAGATGGCAGAAGAATTGGTTTTTGGTCTCACGTTTTAAGCGAGGGTTTGCAAGCATGCTGCTAAAATGTTGACATATCCTGGCAATGTAGAAAGGCAAAATATGAAGAATCTTTCTGAGTTGTTAGCTAAGGGCATTATTACAGCAAGTAGCGACCGTGAACAGTAATTACACACAACCAGTAACAATTCGAACGACTTTTCTTGAGCAAAGCAAGATCGACGGATAGAAACACAGCATCAAAATATGTCGTTGATATGGGATATGTGGTGAATGTTCAATTGAAGCTTGATTCTTCTATTTTTAAGAGAGTCTTTAAAGTAATTCTGACTGTTGATATATGTGGAGCTAAAGAGAAATAGACGTAGCAACTTGACATTTACAAAGTTTCTCTCTGATCAACCAAAAGCATTACGTTGCTCGATCAACCATTAAAAAATCGAAGAATTCCTCACAGTAACATTGTTTTCAATTTTAATATAGTTGTCTGCATCCACAATGTTTCCCTCGGCTATCTGTCTTGTTGTGTCTAGGGTAATTGCTTGAAACAAGTCAGTAAATGACGCAGTGTTTGCCGAAAGCGTGAACCCAATCTGAAGTAAACCAAGAAATTGATGGTGGAGTTCAGAGCCAACAAAACATTTTTAAAAGCATGCACAACGATCTGCAGATTACAAAACTTGCCCCATGGTGTGTATTCAGGGATGAAAAACTGACACAGTGATACCATCACAAGAGGACTAATGCCGACCATGTAAACACAGGAAATTACGATCAGCATGGAAGTCATCGCCTTTTCCTTCTGGCTAATGGCGTCAGCACCTTTACTTCCTGTAGTGCTGTCTCTCCACTGGGTGGCACGTTTCAGTTTGATGGCAGTGATGGCAGTGGCTACTGCAGTGAGGAGGAGGGAGAGGTTGGGGACAAGAGTGGACAAGACAAAGGAATCCAAAATGTCCATGATCTGAGGGATACTCCTGTACAGGTCAGATGGTACGACCATAGATATTCGCACGTTTTTGCCGGCCAACACTGCACATCCAACGTCAAACTTGAACGCCCCAAATTGCTTCCCTGCACAGAATTCATTGTTCCACATGTAAAATACACTTTGGAGGGGATGTTCAAACACACACAAATATGCACACACATGCAAACGCACATAATCTCTCTCTCTCTCTCTCTCTCTCTCTCTCTCTCTCTCTCTCTCTCTACGAAAAGAGAACTTTGACCTCAAAAGGGCAATACATTTCATCAGGAATAAATATGATTACCTAAAAATCGAAGTTGACGTGAAAACATTTTTTTTTTGGCCTTTGAGGAAAACAGTCTCAGGATCAATGTGAACAGCAAGTCAAACAGGTCATTAGGCAAGGAATGTAAATCGACCAAGAAATGATCATCGAACGTGCACATAGCATTGGGAAGGAGACTGTTGTCAGGTTTTTGTCATTTAAACAAAAGTCACTCATTCTCTCCAAGTTTTACAAATTAAAGAAATTGGAAAATTTTCAGGATGCTTCCGTAGAATAGCTTGAATACATCAGTAAGTTCGATTGTGTAGCTATGATAGAAACGTTCACTGATTATAATATCGATATTTCAATCATTTTTCAGGGTTTTTGACTCACTTGTGTAAACAAAGTGAGTCTGTGTTATAAACCGGTGTTCGGTTGTTTGTGTGTTTGTCTCTGTGTGTCTGTGGTAAACTTTGACATTGCCATTTTCTCTGGAAATACTTTGTCTGCCAATACCAAATTTGGCTTAAACATAGTAGGAAAAAAATCTTCACAGTCATATCTATAATAGGTTGTAAGTCTCTCGAATTTAACCGTTTTTTTCTGAATCACAGAACAAAACAGTGACACTAACTACATTATTGACGTGTTTACTGCATATGAATTTTCTAAAGTGGACACTGAATTAACTAGAATAAACAGAAAAGATCATTTGAATTGACTGATTCGCTGCCTCGCCTACATGGCACTGGTCAGTGCAGATTTTGACAAAACATGTTGCAAAGCCTGACGCGATGGCAAGGTCTCCTTTACCGCCGAATTATAATAAATTCTCAAATAATCATCGACGTGTTTACTGCATATGAATATTTTATTGGCGTTCGTCACTCTTTCTGCACTCTCTCCCCTGTTCCCAGTGCTGTTCTCTCTTCTCCTCGCTCTTCTGGACACATGCCTTTACAGTCCTTCTCCAGCTGTTACGGTCTTCAGCCACCACCTCCCAACCTGCTGGGTCGATGTCGCCTGCCCTCATGTCTCGTTTGCAGACGTCCCTGTAGCATAGGGCAGGTCTTTCTGCAGGTCTGGAACCAGTGGCGAGCTCGCCATAAAGGATGTCCTTGGGGATTCGCCCGTCATCAATTCACCTGACGTGGCCGAGGCACCACAGACCGGACCGAGTCAGGAGTGCAAACATGCTGGAGATGCCTGCCTGGTCAAGGACTTTCTTGTTTGTACATGGTTTTGCCACATGATGCCCAGAATTCTCCTGAGGTTGCACAGGTGAAAGGAGTTGAGTCTGCGTTCTTGGCAAGAGTAGAGAGTCCATGTCTCACTGCGATAGAGCAGAGTACTGAGCACATAGGCTTGGTACACCTGCATCTTGGTGTTGATGGTCAGGATGGGATTGTCCCAACCCCTCTTTGCCAGGCGGGCCATGGCTGTAGCTGCTTTGCCAATCCACTTGTTGAGTTCGGCATCCAGGGAGAGGTTACTGGAGATGGTGGAGCCGAGGAAAGTGAAGTTCTCGACGACCTCGAATGTGGAGTCACCAATGGAGATGCTTGGGGCGCTGCTCACGTCCTGGCCCATGATGTGTCTTCTTTACGCTGATAGTCAAGCCAAACTCTCTGCATGCTTGGGCGAAGTGGTTGATGAGGCTTTGGAGTGCCTCCTCAGAGTGAGTTGTCAGAGCTGCGTCATCTGCGAAAAGCACCTCGTGAATGAGAACCTGTCGCACTTTGGTTTTAGCGCGAAGGCAGGCATGGTTGAAGAGAATGCCATCGCTTCTGGTGTGGAGATACACTCCGTCCTCTGACCGGCTGAAGGCACAGGACAGCAGCAGCGAGAAGAAGATACCAAAGAGTGTTGGGGCCAGCACACAGTCTTGCTTCACCCCGCTCTTGATTGGGAATGGGTCAGAGGAAGATCCGTCATGTTGAACAGTGCCCTGCATATCTTTATGAAAAGACGTGATCATCCTCAGGAGATTAGGGGGACATCCGATCTTCTGTAGCAGTGTGAAATTGCCTTTTCTGCTGACCAGGTCAAAGGCCTTGGTGAGGTCGATGAATGCGACGTATAGTGGCCGTCTCTGCTCCCGGCATTTCTCCTGCAGCTGTGGCAAGGAGGAGACCATGTCGATTGTTGATCTTCCAGCTCTGAATCCGCATTGTGCCTCAGGGTATACGTGTTCAGCAAGTAAATGCAGTCTGCTCAGGACAACACAGGCAAAGGCTTTCCCAACAATACTAAGGAGGGAGATTCCACGGTAGATGGTGCAATCACTGCGATCACCCTTGTTCTTGTACAAAGTGATGATGTTGGCGTCACGCATCTCCTGGGGCACAGTCCCTTCTTCCCAGCACTGCAATGGCAACTGGTGCAGGTGGTGGAGTAGCATGGCCGTTTTTCCAGCCTTGACAACTTCAGGCAGGATGTCATCTTTTCCTGGATCTTTGTCACGGGCAAGGATGTCGATGGCCTTGCCGAGTTCCTCTTCAGAGGGCGGGATGTCTAGTTCTTCCATGACAGGGAGGTTGGCGGTGCTCTCCACTGCCGCATCTGTGACAATGTTTTCTCTTCTATAGAGCTCCTGATAGGGTTCCGCCCATCTCTCTACCTGCTTGCTCCAGTCTGTTATCATGTTGCCGGAAGCTGACTTCAGTGGCGCGATCTTGTTTACGCATGGACCGAAGGCTTTTTTTTTATATATATATATATACCATCGTACATGCCACGGACGTTGCCGCAGTAAGTGGAAAGTTGGATGTTCTGACAGATGTTCAACCAGTAGTCGTTGGCGCAGCGTCTGGTGATCCGTTTGGTGTCGTTTCTGGCCTTCTTGAGTGGGGCGAGTGTCTTCTTAGAAGGCTCTCATTTGTGGTTTATGAATGCCACTCTTTTGGTCTCTGTTGCTGGATCCAGAACAGCAATGCTGGCTTCGAACCAATCTGGATTCTACCTCTCTCTTTTACTGAAGGTATCCGTGGCTGAGTTGTAGATGGCGCCACGAATGTGATTCCACCTCTCCTCAGCATTGCCGACAGGGCAGTCTTTGAGGGCATCCTCGATGGAGTTGGCGAAGCGGTCGCACAGGTCTGGGATTGCTGTTCTGGCAGTGTTGATGCGAGGCCGACCCTTCTGCTCTGAGCGGTGAATCCGTTTTGGTTGGAAGTGCACTTTGCAGCCAACCAGGGAGTGGTCGGTGTCGCAGTCAGCACTGTGAAAACTACGTGTGTGTGGTGAGTACGCAGTTCAGCGAGGGCCTTTGAGTGATGATGAGGTCCAGCTGGTGCCAGTGGCGGGATCTGGGGTGAGGATTGTCATAGCTGGGGTGATAGTGGGGACAAGCTCCCACCACCTATAAAGTGTTCCCATATGGCGTGCGTCTCAAATAGCCTCTGACAACCAGGTCCAACTCCTGGCCTGCCCGTGTGGCTTAGCCTCTAAGGCCGGCGGAACTGCTTTAACTGACAGGAGAAGGGACGAAAGGCGGGTCTCTGGAGCCTCAAAACCAGATGCTTCGGACAGATGGAGCTCAGCCTGGGAAGACAGTCCATCTAGGGGAAGGAAAACCCTGACTCCAAACCTCCGCTGCCTTGCGGCATACCCGGTCACGAAAAAGGCTTCGGGAGTGAACCCTGAGGAAAAATTCGGAGTTGGAGCCCCTTAGGCGGTTGGACGTTGCGCTGACTTTCTTCCGGCAGCTCCTGCAAGCAAGCTGGTGCCGAATGTGTTGCGCTGCGTTCCTTCTGACTACATGGGTGAGGCCGAGAGGGGGATTCTTAAGACTGGGCAACCCAGGATCTCCATAAACTTCACCCAGGCTCACGCCCTGGAGAGGTCACTCTACCATCTACCGCCTTCGCACAGGACACTGCGGCCTCCGAGCACACCTGAAGAGGATTGGAGTGGCAGCCACATCCCTATGTGATTGCGGCCAGGCTGATCAGACCCCATCCCATATTCTCCAAGACTGCCCCCTGTATGAGAAGATGCGGCAGCAGTCCTGGCCTGGGGGTGCTGACCTCAACACCAAGCTCTGGGGGACGGCAGCTGATCTTCACCGGACGTCCGAGTTTGTGGCATCCCTCGGACTTCGACCCTGACTGCGTAGCTGTCGAACGCAAAGAAGAAGAGGAGGAGAGGTCACTTCAGTGCCTCTGTCCCCAGCGACAGAAACAACACGGGAGGCAGCAGTTACGAGTTATAAGCTAGGACCGACTGGCGCAGGTCCAGGCGCTTCGGGCTGCCTCCAACTGGTCATCTACAGCCTGCTCCAAGCTGGGCAGCCCCCAGCCAATAAGGTGCTGGCCCGCCACAGTCGGCCTGCTTCAATGGGTGCTTGGAGTTAGGGAAAAAACCCACAAGCAGGCTGTAACCCTGCACCAGGCAAAAACAGAAACAAAAAAACTACCCATCTTGTGTTTAGCAAGCTGGAATGTCAGGACAATGTGTCCTGGCCTCTCAAATGACCTGCAACAAGTCGATGATTCCAGGAAAACAGCCATCATCGATCGTGAGCTCACAAGGCTCAACATCGACATTGCCGCACTACAGGAAACAAAACTTCCCTTAAGCGGCAGCTTTAGGGAACAGAACTACACGTTCTTCTGGCAGGGCAAGGAACCTGAAGAGCCAAGACTGCATGACGTTGGATTCGCCGTGAGGAACTCTCTACTGTCGTCTGTGGAACCGGTGGTACAGCCCGCATCCTCGCCCTCCGCCTGTCAACCTCCTCTGGCCCAGTGAACCTCCTGAGCGTCTATGCTCCCACACTGTTCTTCTGCGGAGACCAAGGACCCGTTCTACGAGGAGCTTGATACCACCATCCGAGACATCCATGCCACAGAGCAGCTGTACCTTCTCGGCGACTTCAGTGCCCGAGTGGGTTCTGACCACGATTCCTGGCCCAGCTGCATTTGCCACTTCGGTATTGGCAAACTGAATGAGAACGGGCAGAGGCTCCCCGAGTTTTGCTCCTACCACAGGCTCTGCATAACTAACACATTCTTCTCCACCAGTGTTTTAAAGAGGGTACTGAATTAACTAGAATGAACAGAAAAAAAGAAATTGAATGGAAGGTGTCGTAGATTCTCAGTGAGTAGAAAGGCAAAGTTTGTCGGTCACAGATCTCTGCAGATCTACAGAAACGGACATGAAAAATTATATTGCAGTGTCTTTGATGTGATCGGATCGTCTCCTTTACCACGGACTTGAAAGAATTTTTTTACATGTCCGAGATATACCAAAATAACATGATTTAAACCGTTTTGACTTCGATTGCCGTTGTCGAGTTATTGCGCTAAAAGAACATGCTTAAAAAAAAACAACACCAAGCTCTGGGGGACGGCAGCCGATCTTCACCGGACGTCCGAGTTTGTGGCATCCCTCGGACTTCGACCCTGACTGCGTAGCTGTCGAACGCAAAGAAGAAGAGGAGGAGAGGTCACTTCAGTGCCTCTGTCCCCAGCGACAGAAACAACACGGGAGGCAGCAGTTACGAGTTATAAGCTAGGACCGACTGGCGCAGGTCCAGGCGCTTCGGGCTGCCTCCAACTGGTCAGCTACAGCCCGCTCCAAGCTGGGCAGCCCCCAGCCAGTAAGGTGCTGACCCGCCACAGTCGGCCTGCTTCAATGGGTGCTTGGAGCTAGGGAAAAAACCCGACAAGCAGACTGTAACCCTGCACCAGGCAAAAACGGAAACAAACAAACAAAAAATACCCATCTTGTGTTTTACACGTTCTTCTGGCAGGGCAAGGAACTTGAAGAGCCAAGACTGCATGACGTTGGATTCGCCGTGAGGAACTCTCTACTGTCCTCTGTGGAACCGCCATACAGTGGTACAGCCCGCATCCTCGCCCTCCGCCTGTCAACCTCCTCTGGCCCAGTGAACCTCCTGAGCGTCTATGCTCCCACACTGTTCTTCTGCGGAGACCAAGGACCCGTTCTACGAGGAGCTTGATACCACCATCCGAGACATCCATGCCACAGAGCAGCTGTACCTTCTCGGCGACTTCAGTGCCCGAGTGGGTTCTGACCACGATTCCTGGCCCAGCTGCATTTGCCACTTCGGTATTGGCAAACTGAATGAGAACGGGCAGAGGCTCCCCGAGTTTTGCTCCTACCACAGGCTCTGCATAACTAACACATTCTTCTCCACCATTGTTTTAAAGAGGATACTGAATTAACTAGAATGAACAGAAAAAAAAGTAATTGAATGGAAGGTGTCGTAGATTCTCAGTGAGTAGAAAGGCAAAGTTTGTCGGTTACAGATCTCTGCAGATCTACAAAAACGGACATGAAAAATGATATTGCAGTGTCTTTGATGTGACCGGATCGTCTCCTTTACCTCGGACTTGAAAGAATTTTTTTACATGTCCGAGATATACCAAAATAACATAATTTAAACCGTTTTGACTTCGATTGCCGTTGTCGAGTTATTGCGCTAAAAGAACATGCTTAAATAAAAAAAAAAAAAAAAAAAAAATTTGAACGCCAACATTGAAACCGTTAGCGCAGTGGGTAAAACCACTCATTCTCGTTCCAAACATCGGAGGTTCGAATCTGCATTGAAGCCTTTTTTTTCTTTTTTTCCACGAAGCTGTACAAAATTATAACGAATAGAGAACACTTTTTAATAATCTAATTTTTTATTTTTAAAATTTTTGTTTTTTTGTTTGCTATTTTCTTAAAGTGTGTATCACAAGTGAGTCTTGAAGACTTTGCCTTTTTTGTATATAATTACTGTGTCCTGCAGTAAAGCTGTCGCACCAGAGTAAACGATCTGGTGGTAATCTTGTCATGATTTGAAAGATCCATAGAAAAGCATACACTTCTCGGGTGCGATATGGATGCTTTGTATTAACTACTTACATGCCTCCGCCTGGTAGTCCTTTCTACGACCAGAACCAAAGTGAATGTCATGTGGTAGAGATCGACAAATGTTTGAATGAGCTGACAAATATCATTATGATGTGTATCTGATTTGCAATGGTGACTTTAATGCACGATCGTTTGACTATTAAGTAAATGTAAATGTAAACTTTCCCCAATACAGCGGAAATGAAGCAGACATTTTTCATCTATAATACTTGTGGGAATCAAGCCGAAGATCCCAGAACAAGCAAGTGAACAGTGTTGGAAGACACTTCCTTGAACTTTGTATTTGCTATGGGCTTGCATTTTGAATGGTTCTGTTCTAGGGGACAGTGAGGAAAAATAAACGTATCTGTCTAATAATGGCCATAGTATTGTTGATTACTTTTGATATGTTGATTTTGTCCCCTGTATGGCTTACAGTATGATATTGAGTGAAATAACAGAATGGCAGCTTTGGAAGATCTCACAGTCAGAGCAATGACATGTACAACATAAATTCTTAGAACCCTAGATGTGGTTTTTTTTAGCTGCTTGACACACAAGTAGCTCCAATTTTGTTGTCTGTAGCAGAAATTTGGGGATTCGATAAGTATGAACAGACAGAACGGATTCACCTCTATGCCAGCAAACATTTTTTTTACACGTTACAAATAAGATGGTACACGGGGAACTAAGCAGGTATCCATTATGGATCAATTCAGTCGTTAAATCTATAAGATATTGGTTTCGATTACTGAAACAACCTGAACACTTTTTTTTTCAAAAGAAGCATATAAGGTAATAAAAAAATCATGAAAATGAAATTGTTACTTGGGCAACCAGAGCTCAAACTGTTCTGTGTGTAAACAAATTCGAGCAAGTGTGGTTATTTGGGTGCGAAAATGAGAGACTGTATTTTCAAAGAACTTTTGATATCGATGGCATGACCGCTTAGAAAACAGTGTGAGATACTCGTCATTTAAACAATACAGGAGTTCCGAGACTTGTTTTGGAAGAGAGCAATGCATGGGTATTTTATGGATGAACACATATCGCAAAATAATTGCCCAGTTTGTGATGGAAGTATCGCAAATGCTATTCAAGGGAACTAGAAGGCTGACATCGTCCATTTTGTAGTAACACACTTGAAACCGAAATTCCCTTTTATTTTGCGTGTCCAAAATGTATAGATTTCGTAAATTATAATCTGGATTTTGTGATGTCTTCAGAGAAGAGTATTCTTGATTTTTCTTGGTTTCTATTTTATATATTTAAGCTCAGATCCCAGATTTGGAATACAGACCAAAATATACAAAAGAGATCTTTTCAGTGTATTACATAAAATCGGTTAATATAAGTACCATGAAATAATTATATACCTGGATTTGCTAAATATCTATGCATGTTGTTTAGCTTTTCTGCATCATGTGAATGATAATACATCTGTCGAATGTGAACCCCTGTAGAAAGAGGCTGCACCCTATTCAATAAACTAGTGTCTGTGTCAGTATTAGTGTCAGTATCAGTGCCAGTTACACACACACACACACACACACACACACACACACACACACCACACACACACACACACACACACACACACGAAAAATAAAAAGATATACAAGAGGCTTAACACTTGGAAACTGAACAGACATTCCTTAATGCAGCTGTAAAAATGTCATGGTTTTTACATCAGACTTACAAGCCAAAAAAACCCCAGAAACCTAAATTATGAGTTCAATTCAGCATGCTGACACATTCTTAGTTTCATAAAATGTTTGTGTTCAATGTCAATCTCTATGCCAAAATCATTTTCCCAGTGTCGGTGTTGTATGAGTGTCTTTCCCTTTCTGTTCCAAATGTAAATCACCATTACTATTTTCTCTCCCAATTTTTTTATAATGATCACCACCCCAGAATGATAATTGTCATTTTGTTTCGAATGATTAAGACGCTAAAATTACTTTTCTAAGCTTCTTCTAACCTGTTTCCAACAATTTCAAAAAATACTTCGACTAACGAAAAAATATTCTAATAGAATACAACAGCATCACAATAGATGTGACATAGGTCTTAGTACTAAGAACACTGACCTGCAAAAGCCAGGACACTGCAGACAATGATAGCGACTGCAGTGACTCGGGTACTGAGCACACGTGCAGCTTTGAGAGGCCAGGTCACACACACACACCTGTCCACAGCGATCATGGTGGAGATAAAGATGGACACCATTTGAAAACCAATGGGAATGTTCACTAGATGATAGCGGAGAAGTGGCGCCAGCCATTCTTTGCGCTCCCAATCCCTGCCAAAGATCTGAGCCAGGAGTTTGCTTATGTATTGCAGGCACATCGACGTGAGAACCAGAAGATCAGCCAGGGACAAGCTGAGGTTAAAAAGATAAAAGAAGGGAAATGGTTCACTGCACATTGCACATGCACAAGCGACTGTAGATACACAGGTGCACACACACAAAGATTCATAAGATGCACACACACACACACACACACACACACACACACACACACACACACACGAGCACCACTCACCTGAACATGGACAAACGAACACGGTCCCCCAGCCCCTGTTTGACAAAGACTGCCATGTTCATAGCATTGAGCACAACACCCAGGACTGTCAACAGTGGTACCAGCCCTATGTACACCACGCCCTCTATCAAAAGCCGTGTTTCCTGGGTCACCAAATCGTCTGGGTCAACACAGAGACTAGGTTTGATACTCTCGGATGTAATCACCAAGCAATCTGTGTTGCTATACCCACTCTGCCCAGTCTGTGTATTGTTTGATTGTGCTGTCGTATTGCTTTCTGCAACGCTGCTCATGAAATGTGTGACTTTCTCCATGCCCTCCAAGATGCTGAGTTCACGTTGACGATGGGATCAGGGAAGATGTTAGCTGCAGCACTAATGCTGGTGTGGATGACTTTGTTCACGGAGGTGGTGGATGTAGTTGAGATCACATAAGATGCTGATGCCAATAGCGCTGCTTATGCTTCTGAAAGTAACACAAATTACAGCATTATGTTCACGTTTGTGTTGAAGGTGTCGGTGGCTTTGTTGTTTACACGTTTGGCAGTAAACTGTCGATTTCGAATTTTTGTCAGTTTGTGCGTTTTGTGTTCTCTGCTAATCTAATACTTTCTCACATTGGAAAATTGTCTCTAACAATGGATGCTGAAACCTGATAACTGCATGCATAAATATTGTACATTGATATTTCAGGCCATAGTATTTTTCTAGTCAGTGTGTTTACTAGTTGTGTATCAATTGGGGGGTTCTTCTCTGTTGATCCTGAGGTGTAAAGAGAAAAAAAAAACACCTTGTAAAATGATCTCTGTTTGAAGAAACAGACACATCCTCCTTCGCTAGTTCGAACTGTTCAATTTGTTCTTTCGGAGTTCTCTTAAAAAGCTTTCCAAACCTGGTTTTGTTCCTTTCAAGCTGTCACATTCAAGACACTGAGGGTGGGGGTGTGGCTCTGAATGGATTAAAAAAAACGTCATAAATGAGTGACATTTCGTTTTGTTGACTGATAGCGCATGGGGAGAATGACGTGATGGTGTTTTCAAAATGACGTTTCGAAATTCTTTTGTGATCACAGAATCACAGAAATCTTCGGCTATATGCTAGAAGCCTTTTGCCCTCGTAATAGTGTCCATTTATCTGCTTTTGGATCACTATATAGTGAACTGTTCCAAGGTTTAATCAGGCATAGTGTATGCTACATTTATTTCTGACTCAGTAAAGATTTAAATTGATGGAAAATACATGGTTCTTAAAAGTTTTGTCAATTTGGTTTTTTAAGGCGTTTACTGGTAATGCATTGATGGTGTGAGAGGGAAAGGTTATTCCACAGATTAATGATACGGTTAGTAAAAAAAATGTGGACTTGGTTAGTGATGGAGTCGTGTTAATCCAAAATTGTTGATAGCAACGTCCAGTAAGGACTCAAGCTTTATTAATCATTAGCTTAGGTTAACTGTCGTTTTGCAGAGCCGGTCAGGAACTGTAACAGCAAACAGTGGTATTCGCAAGGAGTCAGTTTGAGTGAGCAATTATTAATCATTGACGTTAACTCTTTCCATACGAACGGCGAAAGAGACGACGTTAACAGCGTTTCACCCCAATTACCATCATCAAAATATTGCAAGCAGAAGGCTCTTATACTGAAGAGGTGAATGTTGACAAAGAATACCACAATTCTGACGACGGAAGCTAAAGGTTGGGTCATTCAGACACCCACTGGACATCCAAGGGAACCGTGTAGAGGAGAAGAGAGGGCTGGCCGTACTGAGTGAGTTAATAGACCGTTAGATGGTTCTCTCGACAAGGAAACATTGATGCGGGCGGAGGCTTATGTGTTTGTTTAGTGCTCATCAGTCGTTTTGTCTTGTGCAGGTTTGACGCGTCGGAATGATACGATCCCAAGCGCTAGCCTGATGTGTTGAATTCATTTATAAATCATTAAATTCATAGATGACGGACGAGAGGATGCAGGCTACAGAACATTCAGCGCAATTGTACATGCGTGCATGCATCAAATATAGTATACACATTATTTTAAATGGATATCTCTATTGTCAGAAACCCCAACATTATGTCATGTGTTTCAGGCTCATTTGATTCCTTTAACGCCAAAGAGGAAACTACTAATCAATTGTCATCATCAACTCCGGCAGATCTATCGTAGAAATTAACCCAACAATCAAAATCATCCAGTCTGAACTGTTATTGAACTTATACCTCGCCACGGAATTTCATTACTAATTTGATTATCAGGTTCATGTCATTTATGAAATTCAAGTTCACTGTCGTCTCCGTAAGTGGAAAATTCTGTCTCTGCTAATTATACTTGCTAATTCACAAAGACAACACGCACGCATACACGCTTTGGTTATAACATTATGTGAGTAGCTTGACAGAGAATGTGTGGATATATGTATAAATATGGATATATATATATATATATATATATATATATATATATATATATATATGCAGAGACAGAGAGAGATTGATTTACAAAGGTCACAAAGCCTGTTTCTAATTTAGCTTGGCATCTTCGTGTGACATCGTATTCTGGCATCCACGATAATTCACCCGGGACTATATATAAAAAAAAGTTGAATTAGAATAACATTAATATGATGTTAAAAAGACCAGATCAACCACGTGTCAGTCCATGTAAAATTCGACTGATGTTGGACGCATAAGGCAGTCAAGGTGCCCAACAGTTCTCAGTTGGTGTCCAGTAGCGATGTTTTAGAAAGTTTTGATTTTGTATTTGTATTTGTATTTTCATCACAACAGATTTCTCTGCGTGAAATTCGGGCTGCTTTCCCCAGGGAGAGCGCGTCGCTATACTACAGCGCCACCCATTTTTTTGTATTTTTTTCCTGCGTGCAGTTTTTTGTTTGTTTGTTTGTTTGCTTTTTCCTATCGAAGTGGATTTTTCTACAGAATTTTGCCAGGGACAACCCTTTTGTTGCCCTGGGTTCTTTTACGTGCGCTAAGTGCATGCTGCACACGGGACCTCGGTTTATCGTCTCATCCGAATGACTAGCGTCCAGACCACCACTCAAGGTCTAGTGGAGGGGGAGAAAATATCGGCGGCTGAGCCGTGATTCGAACCAGCGCGCTCAGATTCTCTCGTTTCCTAGGCGGACGCGTTACCTCTAGGTGATCACTCCACTTGGCCATCACTCCATTTTGATGTGTGGCTTCACTTCTTT
>NC_134880.1:12872167-12887167 GCF_041734735.1 Babylonia areolata | reverse complement strand
CTCTTCTTCCTCGTTCACCTCTTCCAGTTTGCTTTTGGCGGTTCTTCCAGATTTCTTCCTTGTCCCAACCGTGCTGCTCTGCTGCTTCGGGTGACATTTATTTCCTGGAAGAAGTCTACTTTGCCGAATGAGTTGCAGTGTCATCTACATTCATTCACCAGACATTTTTTTTTTTGTGTGTGTGTTTTTTTGTGTGTTTTTTTTGTTTTTTCTCAAGGCCTGACTAAGCGCGTTGGGTTACGCTGCTGGTCAGGCATCTGCTTGGCAGATGTGGTGTAGCGTATATGGTTTGTCCGAACGCAGTGACGCCTCCTTGAGCAACTGAAACTGAAACTGAAACTCACCAGACAGTTTCAGGTCAAGACCGGTGTCAGGCAAAACTACCTGATATGTTTTTATTCCTACTTGTCATAGATTGTATTCTGAAAACATTAACAAAACAAAGAAGAAACAATGGAAAATATGGAGCCAGATGGATGATCTGGACTTTGCGAATGATCTTTCCCTGCTGTCCCATAACAAACAAGAGTAGTGGACACTACATCACCTCAAGTAGGCCTGAACATCCACAGGGACAAGATCAAGATCATGAGAACAAATGCAACCAGTGCTGAGCCAGTCACACTCGAAGGTAAGATACTGGATGAGGTGGAATCATTCACTTATCTTGGAAGCACCGTCGACAAACAGGACGGTGCAGATGCAGATGTCAAAGCAAGCATTGTCCAGGCCAGAGCAGCCTTAATACAGCTCATGAACATCTGGAGCTCCAGAGTGCTGTACAAATAAACTAAAAATTCGGTTTCTCAATTCCAACGTGAAGTATGTGCTGTTGTGTGGTACTGGGTGATGGAGGATGAAAAAAGACTATATTTAACAAAGTGCATATATTCATCAACAGCTGTCTGAGAAGAATCCTCCAGATCCACTGGCAACAAAGATCAGCAACGTCGACCTATGGAAGAAGACACAATTGTCAGCTGAAAGGAATTGGAAGAAGAAACTGAGGATGGATCAGGCAAATGCTACGACGAAAATCAACGCAAAGCCTCACCAGACAGGCCCTAAATTGGAACTACCAAAGGAAGAAAAAGATATGCTGACCGAGAAACACTTGACGAAGACACCTCCAGGCAGACACCAAGAAGATGGGCCTTACCTCGAACCAGACAGAGGCAAGGACACAGCTAGGATAGGGGATTGTGGAGGTCTGTTGTTGATGGCCTACACTCCAGAAGAGATGAAAAGCCTCAGTAAATCATCTTTCCGTTTCTCTAGAATGTTTGCTTTGTATGGTGAAGATGTTACGATGGCCGCTGATTCTGCTTTTTTGTTTCCCCACTAGCCTTTTGAATGTCAGTTTTTGGAGAGGAAGAATGGTTCTGATCTGCTGATCTGCTGGAACACAACAATGGTCCAGATGCTACATGTGGTTATGGGAATGGGCAGCCATTTGTTGATTGTTCTGAAGGCGGTGTATCTGCACGTGAACCTCCCCTCTTCTTTCTGTCACACACGCATGCATGCATGAATGTACTTTGCCTTTTACAGTGCAATAAACTACCTTTGAACAGCATAGCTCGCGTTGGGAAACCAATGGTCAACCCAGTGTGACAGATGCGAAATGAAAGACGTATGCCTTTTTTGTCTGCCCAAGATACACACTCTTGAGTAAAAATGTACGTTCCAGATTCCCTTCAAATTTCAAGATCCAGTTGCTCTGCTCAAGCTCATCGGATGGTAGGATTATTCAATTGAGTGAGGTGGAGGAGGGAGGAGTGGGGTGGAGGGGGATGGAGGGTGAGTAGGATAGAGGGAAGAGTGGGGGTGAAGGTGTTGGGTGGAGGAGAGAGGAGTGGGGTGGGGTGGGGGATGGAGGGTGAGTAGGATAGAGGGAAGAGTGGGGGTGAAGGTGTTGGGTGGAGGAGGGAGGAGTGGGGTGGGGGGGGATGGAGGGTGAGTAGGATAGAGGGAAGAGTGGGGGTGAAGGTGTTGGGTGGAGGAGGGAGGAGTGGGGTGGAGGGGGATGGTGGAGGAGGGAGGAGTGGGGTGGAGGGGGATGGAGGGTGAGTAGGATAGAGGGAAGAGTGGGGGTGAAGGTGTTGGGTGGAGGAGGGATGAGTGGGGTGGGGGGGGGATGGAGGGTGAGTAGGATAGAGGGAAGAGTGGGGGTGAAGGTGTTGGGTGGAGGAGGGAGGAGTGGGGTGGAGGGGGGGGATGGAGGGTGAGTAGGATAGAGGGAAGAGTGGGGGTGAAGGTGTTGGGTGGAGGAGGGAGGAGTGGGGTGGAGGGGGATGGAGGGTGAGTAGGATAGAGGGAAGAGTGGGGGTGACGGTGTTGGGTGGAGGAGGGAGGAGTGGGGTGGAGGGGGATGGAGGGTGAGTAGGATAGAGGGAAGAGTGGGGGTGAAGGTGTTGGGTGGAGGAGGGAGGAGGGAGGAGTGGGGTGGAGGGGGATGGAGGGTGAGTAGGATAGAGGGAAGAGTGGGGGTGAAGGTGTTGGGTGGAGGAGGGAGGAGTGGGGTGGGGAGGGGGGATGGAGGGTGAGTAGGATAGAGGGAAGAGTGGAGGTGAAGGTGTTGGGTGGAGAAGGGAGGAGTGCGGTGCGGGGGGGGGGGGGGGGGGGATGGAGGGTGAGTAGGATAGAGGGAAGAGTGGGGGTGAAGGTGTTGGGTGGAGGAGGGAGGAGTGGGGTGGAGGGGGATGGAGGGTGAGTAGGATAGAGGGAAGAGTGGGGGTGAAGGTGTTGGGTGGAGGAGGGAGGAGTGGGGTGGGGGGGATGGAGGGTGAGTAGGATAGAGGGAAGAGTGGGGGTGAAGGTGTTGGATGGAGGAGGGAGGAGTGGGGTGGGAGGGGGATGGAGGGTGAGTAGGATAGAGGGAAGAGCTTTGCTGATGACACACAACTTTATCAGTCGGCTTCCATAGCTGAATTTGATGCACTGGTGACTCAAACACAGGAGTGCATTGCTGGCCTAAAGGACTGGATGACTCTCAACAAGCTGCAATTAAATGATGATAAGACTGAATTTATGATAACCTGTCCAAAGAAGTTTCGTCAACATCCTTCCTTTCCTGACTCTGTTCTGATCAATAGCACACCTGTTTCACTTTCTCCCTCTGTTCGCAGTCTTGGTGTAATCCTGGACCAGTCTCTTTCCTTCCAACAGCACATTTCGAATATCTGTAAAGTTGCCTATTTGGAACTGCGTAGAATCAGCTCTATCCGCCACTATCTCTCAACCGATGCAACAAAGACACTTGTATGCTCTCTGGTTCTCTCAAGATTGGATTACTGCAACTCTCTTTTGGCCGGCCTTCCCAAATACCTGTTAGACAGACTCCAAAGAATTCAGAATAACGCTGCCAGACTCATTTGCAGAGCTTCTAAATTTGACCATGTTTCTCCTCTCCTTCAGTCTCTCCACTGGTTGCCTGTTTCTGATCGAATAGACTATAAGCTATCCACTCTGACCTTTTCTGCAGTCAACGGATCTGGCCCCAAATATCTTTCTGAACTCATCCATATCTATACCCCTTCTCGCCAGCTCCGTTCTTCCTCTGATACTCGACTTCTCAGGATACCTCACGTCAGAAGTAAGACCTATGGACACAGATCGTTTTCTTTTCAATCGCCAAAGACGTGGAACAAGCTCCCTGATAACCTCCGTCATTCTGATTCCCTCGCATCTTTTAAATCTCGTCTCAAAACTCACCTTTTCCCTCAGCAATAAGTTCAATTGTGGCAGGTCCACAACTACATGCATGTATATGAATGTGTATTGTGTGTGCGTGTGTCTATGTAAGTTTGTGCCTGCCTATGTGTGCGTATGTGTTAGGGTAGCTGTTAGATACACATGTATGTTAAAATGTATGTATGCAGTGTGTGTGTGTGTGTGTGTGTGTGTGTGTGTGTGCGTGCGTGCGCGTGCGCGCGCGTGTGTGTGTGTGGTCACATTTTGGTGTGTGTATGTAACATAGATATAATGTTTTATGTTATCAAAAGCGTTTTTGTAAAGCACCTAGAGCAGATTTCTGGATAGTGTGCTATATAAGTATCCATTATTATTATTATTATTATTAAGAGTGGGGGTGAAGGTGTTGGGTGGAGGAGGGAGGAGGGAGGAGTGGGGTGGAGGGGGATGGAGGGTGAGTAGGATAGAGGGAAGAGTGGGGGTGAAGGTGTTGGGTGGAGGAGGGAGGAGTGGGGTGGGGGGGGATGGAGGGTGAGTAGGATAGAGGGAAGAGTGGGGGTGAAGGTGTTGGATGGAGGAGGGAGGAGTGGGGTGGAGGGGGATGGAGGGCGAGTAGGATAGAGGGAAGAGTGGGGGTGAAGGTGTTGGGTGGAGGAGGGAGGAGTGGGGTAGGGGGGATGGAGGGTGAGTAGGATAGCGGGAAGAGTGGGGGTGAAGGTGTTGGATGGAGGAGGGAGGAGTGGGGTGGGGTGGGGGGGGGATGGAGGGTGAGTAGGATAGAGGGAAGAGTGGGGGTGAAGGTGTTGGGTGGAGGAGGGAGGAGTGGGGTGGGGGGGGGGGATGGAGGGTGAGTAGGATAGAGGGAAGAGTGGGGGTGAAGGTGTTGGATGGAGGAGGGAGGAGTGGGGTGGAGGGGGATGGAGGGTGAGTAGGATAGAGGGAAGAGTGGGGGTGAAGGTGTTGGGTGGAGGAGGGAGGAGTGGGGTGGGGGGGGATGGAGGGTGAGTAGGATAGAGGGAAGAGTGGGGGTGAAGGTGTTGGATGGAGGAGGGAGGAGTGGGGTGGAGGGGGATGGAGGGTGAGTAGGATAGAGGGAAGAGTGGGGGTGAAGGTGTTGGGTGGAGGAGGGAGGAGTGGGGTAGGGGGGGGATGGAGGGTGAGTAGGATAGCGGGAAGAGTGGGGGTGAAGGTGTTGGATGGAGGAGGGAGGAGTGGGGTGGGGTGGGGGGGGGGATGGAGGGTGAGTAGGATAGAGGGAAGAGTGGGGGTGAAGGTGTTGGGTGGAGGAGGGAGGAGTGGGGTGGGTGGGGGATGGAGGGTGAGTAGGATAGAGGGAAGTGTGGGGGTGAAGGTGTTGGGTGGAGGAGGGAGGAGTGGGGTGGGGTGGAGGGGGATGGAGGGTGAGTAGGATAGAGGGAAGAGTGGGGGTGAAGGTGTTGGGTGGAGGAGGGAGGAGTGGGGTGGAGCAAAGAGGAGAGGGGTGAAGAAGGGGAGTGGGGATGGAGGTAAACGGGAAGCTGGGTGGAGGAGGGGAGAGAGTTTCAGTTTCAGTTTCAGTAGCTCAAGGAGGCGTCACTGCGTTCGGACAAATCCATATACGCTACACCACATCTGCCAAGCAGATGCCTGACCAGCAGCGTAACCCAACGCGCTTAGTCAGTCTTTGAGAGGGGAGAGAGAGGTAGAGGAAGGAGGTGGTGGAGTGGCATGGAGGAGGGTGAGTGGGTGGAGGAGAAGAGAGGGGTGGAGGAGTGAGACGGAGGAGGAAGGAGTGGGGTGGTGGAGCTGTGGTGGAAGACGGACTGAGATGGTGGTGGGGGAGGGGGTGGAGGAGGAGAGAGTGGGGTGGAGAATGGAGGAGTTGAGTGGAGGATGGAGGAGTAGGGTGGAGGAGTAGGGGAGGAAAGAGTGGAGCGCAGGAACAAAGAAACGAAACGAAACGAATTTTTATTTCACGAGTGTAGTGGAGTTAGCGAAAATAAAGACAAAAAAAAAAGACAAAGCACAGGCAAAACACACACACACACGCGCGCGCACACACACACACACACACAAGAAAATGAAAGCATGTACATGACCTAAGTACGACACAACGACACATATTATCACTTAAAAGATTGAATCATTGAAAGAGAGACAGAGACAGAGAGAGAGAGAGAGAGAAAAAAAAGCAGAGAGAAGGAGAGACAGTTACAGACAGAGACAGATAGATGGAACATGGGAAGCGAATTTATAGCAAACATCATTTTCTCTCTCTCTCTCTCTCTCTCTCTCTATATATATATATATATATATTTTTTTTTTTTTTAATTATTATTATTATTATTTTTTTTTTAGTGTATTTGTTTTCCTATCAAATTGTATTTTCTATTCTATTTCGCACAGGGACAACCCTTTCATTGCTTCTTTTACGGACGTTTAAGTGCATGCTGCACACACGGATCCTCGGTTCATTGTCTCATCTGATTGAACAGCGTCCATACCACTACTCAAAGTCTTGCGGAGGACGAGAAAATACTGGCCAGTGTAGGGTTCTATCCAGTACAGTGCGCTTATATTCTTTTGGTTACCAAAGTGGACGTGTTACCCACTAGGCCACAACTCCACTATTTTCTCTGTGTACTCCCCGCACGCCACCCCACCCCCTACACACACACCCAACCCCCCACCTCTCAACCCACAGCTTCCCACCCAAACCTTTCTCTCTGCGTCCTCCCTCCCTCCCTCTTTTCCCCCTCTCTCGCCCTGCACCTCTCTGTGATATGCACTCTTGTTTCGTAATCTGTCAGTAAAACAAATATATAAGAGAGAGAGAAAACACAACACACAACCCACACACAGAGAGGGAGGTATGAAGATAGGAGAGACGGAGAGGGGGTGAC
Organism: Babylonia areolata; assembly: GCF_041734735.1. NCBI lineage: Eukaryota > Metazoa > Mollusca > Gastropoda > Neogastropoda > Buccinidae > Babylonia > Babylonia areolata. The sequence goes on along the minus strand of NC_134880.1, from coordinate 12,880,592 downwards.
ACTACAACGGCGCGCAAAGCAGCAACACCACACAACACACCACACACACACACACACACACACACACACACACACACACACACACACATCCGTCATCAACACGTTAGAAAACAAAACAAAACAAAACAATATAATGCTGAAAGCAACTCCTGTATGAAGTCTGAAACAATGTTTTATTCAAGAATACACCGTTCAGAAAAAAATACAAACACAAAAAAACACCAGTTATGTTTAAACTCTGCATCAACTCTAATGAGAACAACGACGAAAATAGGCTCGAAATATTGTGACATACTACTTCGATACAAAAGACACCATCTCAGCGTGGTATACTACTTCAATGGATATGATTGTGACACACTGCTTCCATACAAGAGACACCATTCCAGCTGTTATACAACAACAATAAATGTGACTATAACACTACTTTGTTACAAGAGACACCATCTCAGCGCGGTATACTACTTCAATAAACACCATTGTTACACACTACTACAATAGCCACCATCACAGCTGATATACAACATTAATAAATGTCACTGTAACACTAATTCCATACACGAGATTCCATTTCAGCTGATTTACAACATAAATAAACATCATTGTTACACACTACTACGATACAAGGGACACAATTCCAGCTGGTACACAACATCAATGAATGTGATTGTAACACATTGATTCGATACAAAAGACACCATCCCAGCGTCATAAACTACATCAATTAATTTTTATTGCAGCGCCCTACTTTGATATAAGAAACACCATCACAAAGTGGTATACTACTTCAGTACACAAGGTGAAAATGCTGAAGGAAGTTCCATCCTATTTTTCTGTTTCTCGGTCAGAGAGGCCGATGCCACAGTCTGTGCTGCAACTTACTGCAGTAACTCGTATCGGAAGAAACATTATTTAAACTGTAGTTCAGATCTCACTATCCAAAGATCAGTTCTTCAAGGAGAGTGTCTTCACAACAACAACAAAACTTTTCAATAAGCAAAACATCAACAACAACAACAACAAAACCCAAACAAACAAAAACAACAACATCCAAACGACATCATGTCAGAGACGTTTCCTTAAACATGCATAACAATCAGGTCGTTGGTTTTCCTAAAGGAAGAGGGAGGGGGTAGCTTGAATTGTTGCGCCATAGATACGATGCACAGTGCCCAGAGATGATGGCAAGCAGCGATCAAAGATTTCAGATCTGTCCCTGCTGGTGTCTCCAAAGCAAATACACGTGGAAACTAAAGCCTGATGTCCAGTTGGGAAAATAGAAAAAGAAAATAACATGTTTTTGTTTGTTTGTTTTTTATTTAAGTGTTCATCAGAAAAAAATTGTTGTCAAAGAAAATAAAACGCTGCCAGTGTCCAAATGAATTTGAGATAAAAGAAAATGTAAGTGTGTGTGTGCGTGCGTGCGTGCGTGCGTGTGTGTATGCGTGTGTGTGTGTGTGCGCGCGCGCGCGCGCGCGCGCGTGTGTGTGTGTGTGTGTGTGCAATGGGCAAAAAACTAACAAATTGCAGACAAACCAATCAATAGGAACCAAACAAGTAAACTACCAATGAAATCTATCGAGATGACTGATTAAGACTAGCATGAAAGCAAACAAAGCAACTACTTGATCCCATATGTTTAGATTCTCTTTTATCCCAGACAGACGCACTATAACTAGGCCACCACTCCACCACAAACTAATGGTTTGATCGAAATTTACTGAGTAAAGGAAGACAGGTTCTTCTCACAGAATCGCGCTATTGAAGCATCTGGAAGAAATGGACAGAAATAAATGTTAGACAATGATGTAAATGTACATCCAAAATTGACATTCTTCTATTTGTGATGAGTCTTCAATGCCATTCTGATGGTTTATCTAGAGTTCAAGAGGAAAGTACAGAGCAGCATGGCATTTACAAAGCTTTACCAAAAGGATTACATCAATCGATCTGACTGATTCTGTAATAAAAAAAAAAAAATTCCTTGCAGTAATATTGTTTTCCATTTGAATATATTCAAATGCACCAACAATATGCCCCTCAGGCATTTCACACTGTGTCTAGGGCCATCGCTTGACACAAGTCAACAATTGATGCAGTGTTTGCCGAAAACGAGAGCCCATTTTGTAGTAGACAAAGAAATTGATGCTACAATTCACAGCCAGCAAAACATTTTTGAAGGAGTACACAACTGTCAGCAGATTACAAAACTTACCCCATGGTTTATATTCAGGGATGAAATACTGACACAGTGATACAATCACAAGAGGAGTGATGCCGACCATGAAGATACAGGAAATGGCGATCAGCATGGTCGTTAGCGCCTTTTCCTTCTGGTTAATGACGTCAGCACCTTTACTTCCTGTAGTGCTGTCTCTCCACTGGGTGGCACGTTTCAGTTTGATGGCAGTGATGGCAGTGGCTGCTGCAGTGAGGAGGAGGGAGAGGTTGGGGACAAGAGTGGACAAGACAAAGGAATCCAAAATGTCCACGATGTGAGGAATACTTCTGTACAGGTCAGATGGTATGACGATAAAGATTGGTGGCATCCTTTTCCCTGCCAACACTGCACATCTGACGTCAAACTTGAATGCTTCAAATTGTTTTCCTGCACAGGGTTTAGGTGAAAGGTTTTTTTAAATTAAACTGTGAAGATTTCATGGTTTTTGCATCTATGCTACAAACCTAGCGACACTCAAAAAGCTACATTATGAGCTCAATTCCACATCCAGGCAAATTTACCTCAATGTATATCTATTTACTAAAAACCATTTTGGCAGTATGAGTGTTGCAGTGATGTATTTGATTTTCTTTTCCTTGCCGATCTATCAATGTAGGGGGTTGCTCCATTTTGCACAACTACCACTGCCCCACCCATACCCCTCCAGAATAGTTATTTACCATTTGATTTGAAATGGAAAAGATGTTTTAATCGTTTAACTGGGCATTTCCTAATCTTTCCCGTCTATTGTCCCCCAAACATATTTTTTGCTCACTGAGTATAAAGATAGAGAATAAAGACGTGACACAGGCCTTAATACTAAGAACACTGACCTGCAAAAGCCAGGACACTGCAGACAAGGATGATCAGCCCAGTGACTCGGGTACTGAGCACACGTGCAGCTTTGAGAGGCCAGGTGACACACACACACCTGTCCACAGCAATCATGGTGGAGATAAAGATGGACACCATTTGAAAACCAATGGGAATGTTCAGCAGATGATAGCGGACAAGTGGCATCAACCATTCTTTGCGCTCCCAATCCCTGCCAAAGATGTGAGCCAGGAGTTTGCTTATGTATTGCAGGCACATCGACGTGAGAACCAGAAGATCAGCCAGGGATAAGCTGGTGTTATACAAATAAAAGGAATATGAAATGACAAGGGTTAACAACAATTTCCAGTTCAGATAACTAATCATGTGAAAGTAAATGTTTTGTAAGAATACTCGGGAAAAAGGAAATTTGGTGGATATGGAGTCCTAAAATTACTGAACTGGAACTGCAGTGTAGTATGTCAGATGGAAGTGGTAAGATTTATGAATAAAAGAAATGAAAAATTACATGACTGTGAAAACATTTCTGGCTTCTTTATAGTTTTTGTGCCCTTACAAGCAGTGCATTGTCATCATAATAAGAATATGTGGAAAGAACAGACGTTTTAATTTCCAGTTTTTAGTGAAATTTCCAGAGAAAATAAATTTGTGAGAGTTCACAGCTACACATGCACACACACACACACACACACACACACACATATGAGCACCACTCACCTGAACATGGACAAACGAACACGGTCCCCCAGCCCCTGTTTGACAAAGACGGCCATGTTCATAGCATTGAGCACAACACCCAGGACTGACAATGGTGGTACCAGCCCTATGTACACCACGTCCTCTATCAAAAGCCGTGTTTCCTGGGTCACCAAATCGCCTGCGTCATCACAGAAACGAAGACTGTCGAAAGTCACTACCAAACAACCTGTGTAGTTAGACCCACTCTGCCCAGTCCGTGAACTGTTTGACAGTGCTGTCATGTCGCTTTCTGTGCTGCTGCTCATGAAAAATGTGACTTTCTCCATATCTTCCAAAATGCTGTGTTCACGTTAACGATGGAAGGTGTCAGTTGCAGTGATGACTTTCGGTGTGAATGGTGTTGTTCAAAAAGGTGGTGGTGGTGGATGGGGTTGCGTTCTGGGAGTAACACAAATGTAGTCAGGTGCTCTGCTCACTACCCAAACCAATACATGTGCACTCCAGCACTGTACAACCACGTTTTAGATATAGTAAACACGATAATACTGGTTGGAAAGATATGTATAAGCATTGCCAAGCAAAACAAACATCTCCAATCTTTGTATCTTTTGATAATTGTTGAATAGCATATCTTACATCGAAAAATACATTTCATATATGCATGTGATGAATATACAAAATGTTTATATGTATATGAAAACGGCAATGATATTGGTAGCATGGGTGGTAACAACAGTGATCATGTATGTGTTCACTCTTCTGTGATGATGATGATGACGATGATGATAATGATAATGATCATGATTCATTGAAAAAGAAGTATCCGAAACAGTCACATGCAACACACACTAACGCATTAAAAAACAAAACAAAAAAAAAACAAAAAAACAACAACAACTCCGACATGTGTAAGCTCTCGTGGAACATTAAAAAGCGCAACAAATGTCCATGATTAGAAACAAAAAACAAACAAACAAACAAACAACAACAAAAAAACACCAAAAAAACAAAAAAAACACAACAAAAAACAAACCACACACACAAAAGAAGTATGAATGGATCTGTCACGGTGTCATTATTCTTTGTTTTCCATGTGTTCTTTTTGGGGGCAATTAAGAAAGCCATGCGAAGAGCACTAAAAAAAAATTTAAAAAAAGGAAAAAAACAAAACTAAACAACACAACAGAACTATAATGCAGCTGAGGCCACAAGAGAGAGAGAGAGAGAGAGAGAGAGAGAGAGAGAGAGAGAGAGAGAGAGAGAGAGAAGAAGAAGAAGAAGAAGAAGAAGGAGAAGAAGAAGAAGAAATCAGTGTAGTTGATTACCAAGTCCACCCAGAAATGATCACCCCATAAAAATGCCCCCTTTCGACTTTCTGCACAAAAGTGGAGAAGTCGACAGTTTCATCCTGGAGGCCAGACTGCGAACGATCCAGTCTAAGCAATCAGCTCAACGTGTGTATGTATGATAGTCGTGTCCGACTATGACCATCAGAACAGCAGAGGAGGCAACTGCTGTTCCGACTATTTGGGCTAGAATTTGATTATAGTGGAGAGTGTCTTGCCCAAGTTACATCCCCACTCTCTCGGTCAGGAGAGTTTTAGGACAGTCGGCGTTGGGATGGTTCCCAAAGGCCAACTAGCCCACAAGGCTGCAGCACTAAGAGCCAGTGCAATTTTGCCTCCTAGTTCGAGAGTCATAGTCCTTCACAAAAGACTAAGCTGTAAATGATTTCCCATTGACTGGAGAAACCATTGATAATATAGCTCTCACTTTGCTGTTGGCCCAAATGTAAACTTATGTCAATCTGTGATATAAGTATTGTGCACATAACAGGTTGTACAATCGTCAAATGCAGCTGTTCTGATTTTGTAGGTTTTCTCCGATTGGTTGCACCACGAAAAGTTTGTCTTCTCCTTCTTTTCAACGTTTTCTTTATATATTGAGAAAGCAGTGTTGCCTGAGGGTAAATGCGAATAGGCACGTCTAATTGCGAACGATGGGTTTGGGTACATGTGGACAATTAAAACAGAAACGGGTCTTGAACTCTTTCGACATAACATATTGTTGGAACATAGCACCAGACTGTTGTACTGTTGGTTTTGATCACACATGCACACACATGTACAAACAAATTTATACACACACACCCCGCACCACACACAAACACACCTTTTGAGAGCGCTCAGTAACTCTGCAGCATCGTTCGCAAATAGACTCACATCAAAATATCCAATGGTCTTATTGCAAACGACACCTTTGGAGATTCCAGTCAAAACTGACGATCTGATCTGTCACTATCACACTTCCTTAAATTCTCACAACAATGGTAATGCACACTTGATTCAACATATCCAATCATCTCAGCAATTTAAATCTGTGTCAATGTTCAAGTTCTGCTACTTGCTTCCCTTGATTTTAGGATTTAGAGAGCATATTTGTGAACTTGGTCGGCAGAGGTGCAGGGAGAGAAGAAAGAGCGCGGGAATAGCTGGAAATAGCTGATGTTTGACTGGATCTTGAAAATGGCTGTTCATTAAGGTATCAGAGTTTCAGTTTCAGTAGCTCAAGGAGGCGTCACTGCGTTCGGACAAATCCATATACGCTACACCACATCTACCAAGCAGATGCCTGACCAGCAGCGTAACCCAACGCGCTTAGTCAGGCCTTGAGAAGTATCAGAACGAGGTGGAAGCAGACGTTAAATTGTGAAATGTGTGTGGTCAGAACGCTTCAGAGTGGGGAGGTACGCGAACCGTTCGCAGTTACACCCTGTTCGCAGTTAGGCCTGCCTACTCTGATACTTCACTTGCAGCCTTTGGATGATGCAGCAGCTGCTCTCTGGCTGATCTCAGCCCTTCAGACCAAGCTCGCCAGGACATAATCCGACTGCTAGTGACAGAAGTGACCGTCCAGCCAGTGCAGCAGGGCGACAAGGAAACGGTGGCAAAATATGCATCCCATCTCCAATATTTCTGACCCAAAGTGAACAAGGAAGAAGGTGGGATGCTGTCAGTGACCAAGCTCCGCAGTCCCTTCACCAACAGTCTTGAGATGTCAGGCGATTCATCAGGGACACATAAACAATGCCCGACAAAATCATATTTTCAATAACCTTTTTGGGACCCCCTCTCTATTTCAAAATCTTCTAATTTGAGCCAGTGTAAACTGGATTAAATCCAGTGCACAACGCAACCTGGTTAATGCCAGCTTAAGAGTTCGGCCATTGTTCCAAACCTTCCTTCACCTTCACTTATCCCCTAACCCAGTGGAGGGTCGTCGGGGCACCACAGAGGATTTCCAGACCAGTTCTCTCCATCGGTTCTTGTCTCAGCTCTCTGGGAATCCGGAAAATTCATTCTTTTATGTTGTTCTGCCACATTTTCTTTTGCCTACCTGTTTTCTTACTGTCTGGTATGGTGCCCTACAGAATGCTCTTTGCGAGCCCATCGAATCTTGTGACGTGCCCTTACCATTTCAGCTTCATCCTCATGATGATGGTTATGAGGTAACTGTGGGGTCCAACGGCTTGGGTGATCTTCTTGGCGGACCTCAGTGTTCATGACGTGCTGTGTATGCATTGCCTTGTAGCTTTCGGAAGCATCCTATTCTATGGCATGGATCTTCCTTTGGTGCTCGGCAGTGACAGTCCATGTTTCGCAAGCATAGAGAAGCACTGACTGAACTAGTGAGCGCGTAAGTTTCACTTCAGATGGTGTTATTCGTCATGGTCTTTGTCTTTTCTGCACTCATTTCCATTTCACATGCCCTGGAGGTGATGTCAAGTCTTTCTACCAGGTTGGAGAGTTCAGTCTTATTCCCTGCCAAGCCATCAATGTCATCGGCGAAAAGATGTGTAAGTGTTCTGCCTCCGATGGTGACGATGCCCTCGTGGTCTTCCAATACATCCGGCATAATACGTTCCAGGAATGTGTTAAATAGTGTGGGGGATTGTAGACAACCCTGTCTGATTCCAACTGTTGTCCTGAACCAGTTTCCGATGGAACCGTTGTGGAGGACTCCACTGGGTGCCTTGTCGTTCAGCTGTTCCAAACAATACTGTATTTATTCCAAACTGTTTGGTTTGTCGTTGTGTTACATGATCTTCTTTTCCTATTTCCTCATTCTTGTTTGGTGCTTAGGTAAGCCTGCTCAAAGGAATTATTTTCAATCAACCATTGTGGACGGTATCTTTAAACAGATGGGGTGAGATGTAGTTGAGTGCACTGCTTGATAACAAAACCAAAATGTGCACTATGGTTCCGAGTCTTTTGGGATTGATTTTCGTGATTACGGAATCGCCAATATGTAAAAAAAAGTTAGTTTCTACTGCGATGGTCAGTTCACTCAAAACATGTCTACATTTTTTTTTCAAAAATTCTGTCACATGTCGCTTTCGTTATTGATGCAATTCAGTGGGAATCTCTTAAAAAAGGGAAAGGAAAGAAAAAGAAAGAGAAAGAATGCTGTATATGACGTGTGAATATGTTTGGTTGTTTTATCATTGTTTTCTTAAACATTGTTGGTCCTGGTCCAGATTTGAAAGAATATCAGAACGATTTCCAACAGGCACAACAATGTTTTCAAAGTGACTCTCATGAGCTGACTGAAAGGCGACCGTTACTCTGTGTTGTCAACGTGTGAGGGGAGACGATGACAGGGCACGTGACC
>NC_134880.1:12847167-12867167 GCF_041734735.1 Babylonia areolata | reverse complement strand
TACGAACGGCGAAAGAGACGACGTTAACAGCGTTTCACCCCAATCACCATCATCAAAATATTGCAAGCGGAAGGCTCTTATACTGAAGAGGTGAATGTTGACAAAGAATACCACAATTCTGACGACGGAAGCTAAAGGTTGGGTCATTGAGACACCCACTGGACATCCGAGGGGTCTGTGTAGAGGAGAAGAGAGGACTGGCCGTACTGAGTGAGTTAATGGGGAGGGTGAGCGGCGCTGGTTTCACCCTGTGTACCCTGTCTTGTTTTCTGGTGAATCGTTAGAATACTACTACTAATATTAGGTATCGATAATGAGCTCTACATCCTTAGCACAAAGACTCAGAGCGCAAATAATTTGTGAGAAAAAAAGGTAACAAAAATTAACAAAACATAGCAGTATGATCAAGACAAAATGGAGTGTGTCAATGACAAAGCACACACACACACACACACACACACACACACTGACACACACACACACACTGACACACACACCAGCACAAACACCACCACCACCACCACTACCATCACCATCACAATCACACACCACACCACACTACACCACACGCCAACACCTAGATATCCATAGTTCAAAACAGATTTGTACAGGTGTGTTTTGAGGCCAGATTTGAACGCAGATTTTGTTTCTGAATAACGAACCTGGCGAGGAAGTTAATTCCTGGTGAAAGAACCAAGGTATGAAAAGATACGCTGTCCGTGTAATTTTCATGTGCAGTTGTTTACTGTGCGAACGCAGTCAAAACAGAACTTATAGAAGCGAACAGACCTTCAGAGCAGTCAAAACAGAACTTATAGATAGATGGAAGCGAACAGACCTTGAGAGCAGACAAAACAGAACTTATAGATAGATAGAAGCGAACAGACTAGGAGAGGAGACAAAACAGAACTTTTTGATCGATAAAAGCGAACAGACTTGGAGAGGAGACAAAACAGAACTTATAGATAGATAGAAGCGAACAGACTAGGAGAGCATGGAGCCGGCAGCTAGGTGCTTCATTCTCTCTGAATGTGTTCGTCTTTGATGAAGAAATCTAAAACAGACAAGACAAGAGGCAAAGCCTTGTGCTTCACGCTTTATCCAGTAAAGGAATCATGACGAGAGAGAGAGAGAGAGGAAAAAAAGATATATAAAAATCGTTGAAAACTGTTCTGTATTAAATATGATATATAAAATAAACTTGAAAAAAAAAAAAGAGATAAAAAAGGCATGCGGGCGGGATCGATCCATTCATGTTCAGTTCCGAAGCAAGCATACTAATCCCCACTGCTGTGGCACAACTGACGTCATTTGACTAAATTTAATACTCAAAGTAATCTTGACGTTTTCTTCTTCGTGGGATAAATAGATGTGATTTTAGTGGAAGTGAAAACGCCGTTTAAATAATATTTGTGTGTGTTTTATTGTATCTCTATCATATTCTTTTATTTCGGCGGTAAAGGAGACTTTGCCATCCCTTCAAGCACACCACAACACATGGTGGATCTCTGGATGTGCACGAACCAGTTGAGGCCTACAACGAGCTGAAAGAAACGATCAATTCAATTTTTCTTTTATGTTCATTCCAGTTAATTCTGTGTCCACTTTAGTATATTTATCTACAGTAATCACGTCGATGGTTAGTATCACTGTATGTGTTCTGTCCAGAATTTGTATAGCTTTCCTTTTCATTGTGAACAAGAAAAACGAGGTCATGTCGTCTTCGAATACAACCTACCTGCAACTAGGCCTAACTCAGTGGGGAGCGGTTTTTAGAATTTTCGGATTTCAGAACGAACCTCAACGAAATAAACCGTTAATGATTCGGAAAAACGGCTTAATTCGGGAGACTTACAACCTGTTATTGGTATGAATGTGAAGATTTTTTTCATGCTATGCTTAAGTCAAATTTGATATGGGCAGACGTTAGTATTTCCAGAGAAAATGGCAATGTTAAAGTTTACCATGGACACACAGACACAGACACAGACACACACACACACACACACACACAGACGACCAAACACTGGGTTAAAACATAGACTCACTTTATTTATACGAGTGAGTCAAAAAAGAGGTAGACCTCTTCCTCATTGCATAACACTCCTCCTCTACAAAGTTGTTTTTTTTTCTATTTCAAATGTAAATCAAATCACGTAGTACCAAACGTAACAGTTTCAGAACCTATCTGATGTGTAAATTTGACACGGAAATGTATTTCTTTTATGAATGACTGAAAGTTAGCAATGAACACAGTACCACTCCTTCCTTCAGCAATGTCAGCAGAACAACACCTCTCAAAACAATGTCAAAAGTGTCACTCGTGTCAGAAGCAAATGTCTGTACTACCGTTCTTCACTTTAGCAATATCTGGATAGGGCGTGGGGGTGGGGGGGGGGGGGGGGGGGGTGGGATGTCGTGGCAGAATCGAGTAGGAGTTGGAGTCCTGATCCAATGTTCACCAGTGATCAGGGTTTGAGACCCCGTTTCCGAATGTTGTTGTGTCCTTTGGGAGAGCACACGTTACGCCTCACTCCACCCAGGTGTGAATGGTTACCTGACTTAAGTCGTGGAGAGTTAAAGTGGCGGAAGAATATGACTGGGTCCCGCCTTCCAGTACCAAGCCATGGGCACATGTTCATTTCCTCTTTGGCCGTAAAAAGCTATGGGATTATTAACTTACCTCAACAGTGCCATCGCTCCATTAGCAATGCCAATATTACCAGCACTCCTGTTCTGTATGGGCTTTCATTCCAGAAGGTGAAGTGACCGCGCCTTTTAGAATGAGGCTGAGACAGAGCTGCCTGCTGATATCGCCATTTTACGTGTGTGTGTGTGTGTGTGTGTGCAGCGAAGATGTCCGCCTTATAACGGGCACTCGTTCGTTGGAGAATGCTATTCATGCTTTTGATCTGTGACATGCTGCTTTGTGATGAATACCTGAACTATGATAAGCTGCATCTGTAGCAAAGATGTTTTTTTACGACAATCACGTGGCATCATGCAACACACGCATCGTTTAAGATCAGATATCGACCGTTGGCCTCAGCCATACTGGACAAAATGACCACACTGGACAAAACGAACCATGCATCAGTGTCTTCACAAGACAGCTTCCACTCCCTTCCCTCTGTGATGGTTCAGCCTCAAATGAACACACATCAGTCACAGTCCGTTGTTAGGATTTATTCCCGCCAAGCGACTCTCGTAATCTCTCATACGTCGTCAAGGGAAATAACCCAACACCCTCCCACCCGCATCAGGTTTTCGCACCATGACTTGCTTTTCAGGGATCTGTGAACAGTCGTTTGTGAGAATTGTCATATAACTAAGCATTAATCACATTTTTAAGCGTGTGTTTGTTCTTTTACACAGACCTACATACAAATATGACTTTCGTGGGAGCTGACACCTAAACAAACATCAGTATGTTGTGTGTGTGTGTGTGTGTGTGTGTGTGTGTGTGAGTGAGCGTGCATACACACAATGTGTGCGTGCTATCATATGTATGTGCTGTGAAAAGGAAACATGCGTGCGTACGTGCGGACATGTGTATGTGAACTCGTGGTGTGTGCCTGGCCAAATAATGCCCTTCTGAAATCGTGTTTGCATGTTCACGTGTATGCGTGCGTTAATGTGTGTGTGTGTGTGTGTGTGTGTGTGTGTGTGTGTTTGAAGGAAGATGGTCACTGGACTACACCTGGGAGGAACTTTGTGCCTGTCACAGATCTACTCTCCGTCACAGAGGGAGTATTTCGCCAACAATGCAACAATTTGGATCTACTTCTAGAAGTTCTTCTGGAAATGTCTGAGATATACTTCCAGGAGGAAAGAGTAGTTCTGTTACTAATGGGGAGGAGAGAGAGGGGAGATGGGAGGGAGGGAGGGAGGGAGAGACAGAGACAGAGACAGTGAGACACACAGAGAAAACTCTGATCTCTGAAATTTTTAATGTCAATAGCTTTTCAGCCCTAATGACACGGAGGTAAATGTAACAATGATAATGATGAAAACAAAAAGTCAAAACCAAAACATACTGAAAATGTACCATTAAAGTAAAGAGCTTATTGATCATCCACTTTAATAAGTGTCTTGTGAAGGAATCGCAATGCACCTGAAGAAAGTAAATATTTACCCGAAAGTGACATCAGTGAATTTGATTTTCCTAATGAACAACAGTATGTACTTTTTTCTTTTTCTTTTCTTTTTTTTTTCCAAATTAAATACAACAAATTAAAAAGAAACCAATATGTTTCCGGCTAGGTTTGTGTTACATTTTTATTTCTCATTCATAAAAAGTAGCACTTTTTCCTAACATACTGACACACTTTTATTTCAAATGGGAACTTCTGATTAGTATGAATGTTACATTAATGCCAGGAGCAGCAAAATTCTGCCAAGTAATGGGACATTATGAACATATTACGGGAGGTATATTTTCAACGGATTTCACTCATCTAAAATGTTACATTTGGAAAAATAACTCAAAGTATAGGAGGGCTATTGTATTTTACACTGTGTGGAGGTCTTACGCTGTTTACATTCGCCAAAGTGGTCGTTTGTCGGTACAAATGGAAGAGCAGCGTGTTCTTTACATACACATTCATATTATCAGCCCGTGTATACATCGATGTTGGCAACAACATAACATTGAAAGGAGGCGAAGGAAGACGATAAATTTATTCAGCGAATGAATTGTGCATAGGCCTAATATAACTTCTCGTAAAATCACCATGAATGATCAACAAATCAAGAATTTGATAAAGCTTCGGTCTAGATTGTGTCTGCTAAACTAAACTCGCATTACGCATGCTCGTTTAAAACGTTTTCGGGTTTTTGAACGATGCAAGCTTTCTCTAATTCTGCCATTATTTGGAGAGAAACGTTACTTATCGAATGCTTATGATTTCATGGATTCTGACAATGAGTGTCCATTATTTTGGAATGGCACATTGATCGGACTGGCAGGCGTGGATCGATCCTTCATGTACTGTTTAGAGTGCAAAAAATGTGGTCTGATCCGCACATCAATAGTTTATGATTTTGCCGAGATAAATGGTCTTGTCCGAAGTGATCATTTTGCATATTTCTTCCAAAAGTCGAAAAGAAATCAGGGAAAGCTTGAAATTTTGAAAGATTAGTATTATGGTCAAAACAATGAACTGCCGATTGATGTGGCGTGCTTAAGATCATTTCCAGTACACACATGTTTCTGTTCGACAAAGACTCGTAACTTGTATCGTTGTACATAATATTATACTGAGAATCCTCCACTACTAAGTCTTCCCGACTCCCCTGAGCCCTCAGTATTTCGGAATTGATATAATGCAGCAGCAATCACACGTGAGCCATGAAGACTTTGCTTCTTCTTCCAGATTAATGCTAGCATACCAAAAACATTTTCATTCTTTGCTAAATCCTTTAAAGTCAACAGCTGGTTAACAAAGAAAGACAGCATATATCAAGTTTTGTAATAAAGATAAGGACAGCCATAAAGCCCTACAGCGTGTAGCGGAAATGGTAGTCACAAGACTTCAGCTGCGTCACTTCCGCGTCCAGTCGTTCACTCTGAGCCACGGTCAGGTGGTTCTTCCAGTCCCCGACCTCTCCTGTACCACAAAGACTGACATTAAGTAAAGTTAAATGAAACTTAAAAGTTGATAATATATATATATATATATATATATATATATATATATATATATATATATATATATGTGTGTGTGTGTGTGTGTGTGTGTGTGTGTGTGTGTGTGTGTGTGATACTTCCAACAGTGAAATCGTAGCGGGGTCAGTGCAGTCGTTCTCATTCTCACTTGCACCAACACTCATGCATGTTTTCTTCTCATGTTAAATTTCCGGTGGGATGTGGGGGGGTGGGGGTGGGGGGGGGGATGGTGGGAAGAGGGGGAAACCGAAACGATAATATCCAGAAACAGCTAAGGGTATCCCTCTGTTGCTTACCCCAGCATTCCTTTCAATTTATGCAATGGCCTTTTATTAAATACATTCTTTGTTTCTTTGTTTGTTTTCTTGCCACATCAGCAAGCATACCCGTCGTACGCAGTAATCAGTTTGCTATTGTAAAACAATAAACACCCCTTTTGACCGTCTGTAACAGATACTGATACTCAGATTCAGACGATTTATTCAATTAAGGCCATAAGCTCCATATGAACAGGGGGCGATAACAGAGTTTAGTATGTATTCCTGTAACTATGTGAACACAACAAGCAAAACCAAATACTATAAAGATAAGATACAAGTGTCTATCTCAGTTCGAGTACACTATATAAATACAATGCATGACTGGACATAGTTTCTTCATAAATCGATGGCATCAATATACATAATGGAAATAAACATGGATATGTATATTTCTTTGGAATCAAATTAACTCGACAGTCTTTAAGGACAGGAACATTTCAAAACAAAATGAACTTCATTCTCTCTGGATTCCTCGCATGAAGAGCATAACCATTCTGTATTATTTACCGTTCTATAACGATATATGTTTCTTTTAGATCAGAAATACTAAGTCTGAATATGGTCTGAGTGCGCCGCGGGTGTCTGTCCACGTTAGACAAAAGGTATCGCTTCACTGTGCAATTAAACATATAAATTCTATACATACTGAATAAACCTTTCACTTGAATGAATGTGACTTTCGAACTTGTCACATACAGTCTATTAATCTTTGTGGGAATAATTTGTACAAATATAGTTTCGTCACCGACTCCGTGATATTCATACCAAAGTACATACATATCAAAATTCAAGTTCATACAAATACATTCGTGCATGAATTTTTTTTCAGACTGTTGTGCTTACATCATATAACTTATTTTAAGATCTACATGGCAGTCTACGATTATTCATTTTCAGTAACTTTAACCATCAGCGAATGCGTTTAAAAGCACAACTAAAAACATGAACTGGGTACCTATTGGTTTGTACATAAACTAAATTGATCGGTGTTCTCATTTCACCCCCCCGCCCCCCTCCCCAAGAATTTTCATGCCCAACTAAGTGAACAGATCCACAACGCATAGCAACTTCCCTGTGTAGTCACCACAATTCAGAGAAGTATTGTAGCATAGGTTGTATCCAAAAGTGAACATTTTTGATAAGATGTTCCAGACGTTTATTAGTCAACAGAACAGTTTCATGTCAACTAACGACAATGCATTCTTTGCTCTGCGAAACAAATTTCTGCAGGCAGCTATAAAACTCAAAGGAGTTGAAAAAAAAGAAGTTTACTAAGGCATTCATAAACATTAACCACAGGTATAGTAGTGCCAATATATACCCATTTCCCCCTTGCTGCCAAGTAACCATCTTTCCCGAAGACGATTATATTGCTTTTATCCAAATTAACGTGTAACTGAAATCGTTTAACTGAATTTTTCAAATTGTTTAACTGCGTCTATAAACCAACGACTGTCTCTGAAAGCAAAAGTATTTCAGGTCATAAGCAAGTAATGAAATAAACGATAAATTATTCTAAGATATTATTCATAAATGTAGCACCATGTCTCCCTTTGTCTATTAATTCAACTGCAAATTCATTTGTAAATAATGAAAACAGAATAGGACTGCAGACATCTCCTTGTTTAAGGTCTCTTGAACAACACATATAATCAATAAGGTTGTTATCACTTCTTACACTTGTTTTAACATCATTATGTACTCTTCGCACAGTTAAAAAAAAGGTTTTTTTTCTTTTTCTGATATCCCATTTTGTTAGAATACGCACACTATATTTCAATTAATTAAATCAAATTCCTTTTCAAAATCAATAAACGGAACGTAAAATTTGAGATCGTGAAATAACTGTTTCTTACTTAAAGCCCAAAGCTTAAACATGTGATCAATCGTTGAGTAACTTCTTTTAAATCCAGCCTAATGTTCGATAGTTATAACATTCGACACTTTCTTGAAATCTTTGGTCAATAATAGCGCTATATACTTTACTAATCATAACAGACAAAGAAATGGCTCTATGATTATTGGTATTTTTTACATCACCTTTTTATAAAGCGGAAGAGTAACATATTCACCACAGTTGTTATTATTTTCTTTTTTTTTTCTTAAAGAAATACGGCCTTGTCAAATAAAGCATCAATATATATATATATATATATATATATATATATATATATATATATATATATATATATATGTTTTTTTTTTTTTTTTTTTTTTTTTCATACGGAGTTTTAACAAATTCCCCAGTGATGTCATCGGGACCTTTTCGATTTTTTTTCCCAGGAGCAAACAGTACTTCTTCAAGAGAAATTGTGCGATTCATTGTTTCAGTGTCCCCTGCTGGTAAATTGTAACCATTGCTATCTTGTGGTGAATCTTTATTACGTAAGATTCTAAAGTGTTGAAGTCTGTCATGTACAGTAATATCACTCTTAGGTTGCTTCTTTTTATACAATGTTTTATTCAAGCATTCCAAAAATTGTTTTTGGTAATCAATGGAAGCGTCCAACGTACCTTTGTTAAACTGTTTTTCTTACTGTAACATATGCTTATGTTCTCTTTAAGCTGTCACTTACTCATTACTGTCATCTTTATCGAGTGTTCTATGACACTTCTCGGTAATCAAAGTACTTTTCTTCTTGTACACTTGAATTCCTCATCAAATCAACTGTGATGATGTTCATTTCTATCCACCTTAAACATTTTATTCATACACGTTGCTCACTCTCGAATGAAGTAATTAAGTAAATCCAATGATTCATTAATGTTAACACCAATCAGATCAACAGCTGCTTGTAATGTACCATACATTTCTACTCCATTGATTTTTCTTGAGTAATTTTGACTATATTCCTTACTCCAAATCATTCTATCATTTGTACATTTTTACGATCTTCCATTCCAAACGAATTAACTGAAAACGCAATATGAAAATCGACGGGAAAGTGATCAGATTCAAATATGTCGATGATGTTTAATTTACGTAGATCACAAACAAGTTCATAAAGGTCGTTTGATAAAATGAAGTAACCTTTAACACTGCAGCCAGTTTCACACAAGAATGTGGAGCAACCTCCCTGGCCGCCATTAGGAACTACATTCAAAATAATTAAATTTAGGGAAGTGCTCTTGTTTAACAGAGACAGTCCATGGGCATTGGTATGTGCATCTTCATACATCAATAGTAAGTCATTCAAACATTCTTCAAGAATGGTAATCCCTTGATCAACGTCAAAGTGTACGTAGAAAGGGGAGCCTTCTGGTGGCACATAAAACATATGCGTAGAGAACATCTTTAGGGCAACCATATAAAACCAAATAAGCGTTTGACAACTGGAAATGGACAAATGTTTTCTTATTCAATCTACAGTTTGCGTACTTTAGGATTACACAGGATATGATGATTAATGATTTGAGTACTTATTTAGCGTCAAAGACCCCGCTCTAATCGCTTCACAAACTTTGAGCGTAAACCATTAACATTCCACGACATAAAAGACAAGAGAGGGAAGGCCTTCACGACTCACTTGTGATACACTTAAAAAAAAATTTAATCGTTAAAATATATTCTGTATTTGTTATTATAAAGCTTCGGGTTAAAAGAAAAAGAAAAGAAGAAGAAGAAGAAAAAAAAAAAATCCCAACGGCAGGTTCGAACCCCACGTGTTCGGGTGAGAAGAAACTGTCTTACCCATTACACGATCGTGGCTCCTTAACGGACGTTCAAAAATATAACACTTAACTCACTCAGTACGGCCAGTCCTCTTTTCCTCTACACAGACCCCTCGGATGTCCAGTGGGTGTCTGAATGACCAAACCTTTAGCTTCCGTCGTCAGAATTGTGGTATTCTTTGTCAACATTCACCTCTTCAGTATAAGAGCCTTCCGCTTGCAATATTTTGATGATGGTAATTGGGGTGAAACGCTGTTAACGTCGTCTCTTTCGCCGTTCGTATGGAAAGAGTTAAACATGCTTTTTTAAAGGGCGATAAATCAATTGCGGTATTCGCAGTGAGAACGCTGATTAAATAATATTATTCTGGTGTATCTGGGACATTAAAAAAATCTTTAAGGGCAAAGGAGACGTGGCTATCGCTGCAATCACACTGCAACATTTAGTCGTTTTCTCTGGATCTAGACAGATGTCCAAGTTTAGTTACACCTGGTTGACACGGTCCATTCAATTTCTCTTTTATGTTCATTCTAGTTTTATAGTTTTAAAGATGATATGAAAATTGAGTATTTTGTTAAACTAATAACATGTAGAGCCAAGTACAAGTACTTCTAAACGTCGTATGAAGTGAAAAGGACTTCACTTTGAGAAAAGTCAAGACTGGAAATTTTTGCGTTTCATCAATTCAAGGGTATTAACTCTCATGGTTTATCATTTTTAACTGTGAATTCCGACTGATTCTATGGATATTTTTATGGCAGTTAGGGGCATAATTCAGTAAGTGATGAGGCGTTCATAAATCTTTCTACGAATAAATATTTAACGGTCTCCTTCTCCAACTTTCCATCACATGTTATCGTGTATTGTCGATTGAATATAGGATTGAACAGGCAGGTCAACAACTTGAAACAACTTGAACGTCATTCACGTTCGCGAAGAATATGAGCACGCGCTTTGAATATGTATAAATATGTGTACGCAATTGATTTTTGCTCATGACCTTCAGGGCTCATCAATAGATCTATAAAGTCCACTCGTGGTATTGATTTTAGTATTTTCCGAAAAAGTATGAACATAGTGAAAGTCCTGTACACTGAGAGTAAAACACACAAGCTTTTTATGCATTGAGTATAATTTCAAAATGTAATGCTTAAGATGAGGAAGATCAGTTTAAAGCAAATTAACCCCCCTAGCATTAATTACAGATTAATTTCCCCTTTTTTTACTATCTGCACCAAAGACATGCAAAATAAATATAACTTCCATGCTAAGCAAAAGAAGTTCCTGTTTGAACAAAAAATGATAAAAATGACTGCTCTTGTTGTTGTGTCAGAATATCAGGTCAAAGTGCCAAGTTTAGAGAATAAAAAAATATAAATATAACAATAAATTCAGTTTGCATATAATTTGGCTTCTTTAAAAAAAAAAAAAATTGTGCCCATCCCAGGGGTGCAATATTGTTTTAAACAAGATGACTGGAAAGAACTGAATTTTTCCTATTTTTATGCCAAATTTGGTGTCAACTGACAAAGTATTTGCAGAGAAAATGACAATGTTAAAGTTTACCACTGACACACACACACACACACACAACCGAACATTGGGTTAAAATATAGACTCACTTTGTTTACACAAGTGAGTCAAAAACGAAGAGGAAAGACACTATATACAAGAAAACATTCATTCCGTATAACATTATCCAAAGGAGGTTCACCATGCCTCTCCCCCTCCCTCTCCTCTCCCTTCGTTACAACAGTCGATGCACGAGAAATTGCATAACGCGAGAACGGGCACGAACTGGCTTGGCAAGACCTGCCGGAGAGACCAGCACCCGATCTGAAGTCATACGTGTCTCGCGTGAGGCCGCATGCTGACTGGGAACGCTCACTAGAGAATGAACCGGTCTATCATGGGTACCTAAGTTAAGTTTTTCCCCAGCATGGTTTTGTTTTTGGTTTGTTTGTTGTTGTTTTTTGTGGGGCCTCCATTCTCCCCCCCCCTCCCCTCCCCACTTGTTTATTATTATTCTTTTAAAAAAATTTTTTAGGGTCCTCCATCCTCCTTTTTTTTCATTTTCTTTCTTTTTTTCATCTTTGTTTAATTTCTTTTTCTTTTTTTTTTCTTTTTTTTTTCACCTTCATTTGCATGAAAAATACAACATAACATAAAAAAGCAAAAACAAAGCTACATATCAGGTGTACAACATGTCAAAATTATCTTTGTGTTTTTCTTCAGATGGACAATTTTTTAATTCATTCAATGTTTGATGGGCGTTTACTAATGTCTGCATTCACTTCAGTGTGTGTGTGTGTGTGTGTGTGTGTGTGTGTGTGTGTGTGTGTGTGTGTGTGTGTGTGTTTGCACTCGTACACCTCTCAGCATGGTTAAATGCAGACACTGGCCGGCCGAATTCCTATTTCATATCCTTAAGAAAATTATGTGAATCAAAGAAAAACTTCTTCTCATCAATAAACAAGTGGTCAAAGACCCCGCGAACTTGCTTACCATCATCTCTAGTTTTTTTCAGATGTGGGGTCAGTTTACGTCGATTTTCGCAAACTCTCCGAGAGAAATCTTCCATACAAATATGTTGGTTCCCTTCAACTTTTTTGGCTTTCAGTATTTCGATTTTTCGCTTGTAGAAAGAGCATCGGGCTATAACTGGGGAAACGTATCTGATACTCACCTTTCCGGTAAATATTTGCAATTGAAAAAACGGCTTGTTCCTTGGTTTTGTCGGCTTCTTTCATCTGTTCAAGGTTGGTAGCTTCGATGATGTCTTGAAATAACTGAGGCGATGCCTCCACTCCTAAGAATTCTGCCAGGTTCTGAATCATCGTCTCTGGATCCTGTTACAAAGATGATATCATAATGGACGTGAGCTGAACTGGTTTGGACAAGAAGCATGATCTGCTCCAAGTATCCCTTGCTTAAAGAGCAGGGGAAAAAGATATGCGGTTATCCCTTGGTGAGTTAGATGGGATAAAGGGTATGCCATAGAGCGGATGTTCCTTGCTTGTTTCAGGACAGAATGGCTCGATTGAACACACGTGTCATCAGCAAAAGGTTCGCATGAAGCTTTAATAACAGACACGGGAATATCGTTGATACAAAGTGGAAGAAGAAGAGGACTAAGCACCGATTCTTGAGGGACACCAAATTATCTGTCCGAAATTCAGATTGTATGTTGGTTGGGGAAATGATATGTTGGGATCAGTAACAAATGATCTAACAAGAGAAAGAGAATGTTCAGAAATTCTATAAAGTGTCCATTTTCTAAGCAATACTTTGTGGTCAACATCAAACGCTTTTGAAAAATCAACGAACAATATCACCGTGAATTTGTCATCATTTATGTTCACAAGCTATCCATCAATAAGTTTTATCAACGCGGTATGGCTGTAGTGATTTATTCTAAACTCAGACTGGTCAGAATGGAGCAAATGGAAACAAATTTTCAACATTAGACATGATATACTTATAAATGTGTTTTCCGAAAGATTTTGAAATAGAAAACAGGGTAGGAGAGACAGAGACATACAGACAAACAGACACAGAAAACAGAAGCAGTCAAAGAAAGTAGTCAGAGAAACAGACAGTCAGACAGACGGACGGACGGACGGACAGGCAAACAAACAGACAGACAAGCAGAAACAGAAAGACAGAAAGAGCCAAATGGACAGATTGAGAGTCCACCTCTTTGGCGTCCTCGAACGAGGTGAGAAAAAAGGGATCTTCCGGGTTGGTTTTGTGATAGTCATCAATTTCCATCATAAACTCCACGAACTTGTATCCTGGCACTGCAACCAACACAAATCAGTCAACGACTGAATTCGCCCCCACACTAACATTTCGTCCAACGTCTTCTGTCCAGGTAATGACAATAATAATGATAATGATAATAATGATAGTGATGCTGCTGCTGCTGATGATGATGATAAGTACAATTATATGGTGCTTACCCTAAGGCTCTACGGGGATTTAACAACACATGTGACATGAATGGACACAAGAATGTAATAATGTACAGGATGATATAATAATCTAAAAACTTAAGATACAGAATTGCTAAAAAATACTATTTTGTAACGTCACTCTCTACTCACACACCTCTCCAACCTCACCCATACCCCACGCACACATACACACAAAGATGGTCAGGGCGGGGATGGGCTGGAGGGGGGCGTGGGGGTGGGGGGTGGGGGGGGGGGTGGGGGGTGGGGGGGGGGGAGAAGGATCTCTAGCTTGAAATATTGTTTGAAACAGATATGTTTTAAGATTAGTTTTGAAAGGTTTTTATAATGGAACAGTGTTTGATGTTTCGTGGTAGAGATTTCCAAAACCAGGGTCCGTAGTGTACAGACGATACGATCAAAGCTGTCAACAACACGGAAGACTTCCACTGGCTACTGAGGGGAAGTGGTTACAACCGTAAACAGATGACTTGGAGGACGCGGGTTCGAACCCAAGCAGAAGCGTATAGTTGTGTTCTGTGTTTGTTTTGGCCCGGAGTTGAGTGGACTATGGGACCAAACAGGAAGACTGGGGCCATACAGTCGAGGGCCACCCACTTCAAAGATGCGTCTCTGAGAATGTTGCGTTAAGTTCCTGACCATTACTGCTGGTATTTGTATCTATCGAGCCTATCTATCGGGACGTTATGTACATACCTTGAAAGAAGATACCAGTGTTTCAAAATCCTACAAGGCTAGATATGTAGCAAAAGGTTACAGTCAGGCGAAGGCTGTACATTACAATGAAACGTTTGCACCTACTGCAAGCATGACATCAATACGTACTTTGATGCAACTTGCTGCTCAACGTGACCTGATTATACATCGGATGGGTGTAAAAATATGCATATCCCAATGCTCCAATTGGCTGTGACTTATACATGGAGCAAGCTGAAGGTTTTGAAGTCAAGACTGAAGACGAAGGTCCCAGACTTGTGAACAAATTAAACAAGTCACTGTATGGATTGAAACAGTCAGGCAGAAACTGCAACAATCTGCTACACAGCTATTTGGTTCAGAACCATTTTGTCCAAAGTTCCAGTGATCACTGTATATACACAAAACATTGTGATGATGAATTAACTATCATTGTTGTCTGGGTTGATGACGTGATTGTTGCTGCAAACAGTGAAGCTTTGTTGTGCAAAACTAAACAAATTCTGAAAGATTTAAAATGAAAGATTTGGGAAAGTTGTCCTATTTCGTGGGTTTTGATTTTGAACAAGATGATGGTTAAGTCAAGATGAATCAAAGAGGGTACACAAAGAAGTTGCTTGAAAGGTTTAGGATGACTGATTGTAAATCCAGATGTACTCCATGTGAACAAAAGATTGAATGTACTGATGATGATTCAGTTGATCCTTCAAAATAATGTGAGGCTGTTGGCAGTTTGATTTATCTGATGTCATGTACTAGACCAGATATTTGTTGGATTGTTTCAAAATTGTCACAGTATCTGCCCAAGCCACAGCAGGCTCACTGGACAGCAGTCAAGCATGTATTGAGATACATGAAATGAACTTCAGACTATGAGTTGTGTTACAGGAAGTCTGAAAATGGTTTGATTCTGGCAGACTACAGTGATGCTCGTCTTTAGATGACAGGCGTAGTACTTCATGCTATTGTTTCAGTCTGACAAAAACAGGACCTTTGATTTCCTGGAAATCAAGAAAGCAACCTACTGTAGCTTTGCCTTCATGTGAGGGTGAGTACACAGCTCTAGCAGCTGCTGTACAAGAAAGTCTATATCTCCACTACCTGTTGAATGGGATTGACACCAGATGTCGATATGAGTCTGTTCTAATTTTTGAAGATAATCGAGGCACGATTGCCCTGGTAAACAAAGAAACATATCGATACCCGATATCACTTCATTCGTACAGAACTAAATAAGGGCAGAATAGTTATTAAATACTGTCCAACACAAGAAATGTTAGCTTATTCAATGACAAAGCCTGCTACTAAATTCCAGTTACAGAAGTTCAGAAGTGTGATTTTTGGAAGGTGAATCTATTTATACCTAATGCAAAATGTTTGTGTGAATTGTTACAATCTTTTCACAAGTGACCAAGTGGCTTTCCAACACACACACACATTACACTTCTTAATGCCATAAACTATCCAAGTCATACATCTTGATATATCATCTTTGTCAATATATCAATTTGAATTTCCCTGTAAATCAAGTCTGTGTAATACTCTAGGGATACATACAATGGTGAATTAATGGTTAATCTCACTAGGTGACTTAGATAACATTATTTTTCTTTTAACAGAACCTGTTTCATGGAAACTGGCATTATTGTTGCGATCACGTGGGGGTGTTGGTATTGTGATCTGACAATGATGCTGATTGGATGTTTTTCTTTAGTTCAGAGTTGAAGGTCGTTTTGGTGAATAACAAGGGAGTTCATTTTGGTTCCTAACGGTCCATGTATCCCAACAACGTCTGTCGTCTGCTGTTGTTGATGTGAGTTGTATGAACCCTTTTCTCCATCATGAGTAGAGGTGACAACTCAACAATTTTAATACACAATTTCACGTCCGGCGCAGTCTTACCGTCACCGGCGCAGAACATTTCAATCATGTTTTCCATGGTTACAATTCCTAAAAAGGGAACCTGCCGGAAGTGGAAGTACCCGGAAACGAGCACGTCCTTGAAGTTGCGATAGATATGAATGACTTTGAGCTTCTTCTCCTTGATTTGCCTGGGCAGAAGTCGTAGTGGGAGGTGAGTGTTGAGGACCCTCGGGGAGGGAAGGATATCCAGTTGTTCGATATCTGTGGTCTCCATCATGGTCAGTTCTTTCACACGGGTGTCGTACATCGCTTTACCGGCCAGCAGCATGGAGGTTACCTCCCATATCCAATGAGTGCCTGCAGGTGAACAGTTTCAGCTTCAGTTTCAAGAAGGTGTCAAAGCGTGCAGATTGATCCATATACGCTACGCAAATCTACAAAATAAAAAAGAAAAAAACGAGCAGATGCCTGACTTTCACATTAACCAAACACGCTGGTCACTATTTGAGAGCCTACCCAAGGTTTGTTTTAAGCAGCAACACAATAGAATAGTTAAATGAAATAAACAACTAGGTAAATGTATTAGAAAATACTAATTGAAAGGAACATGGAAGGCAAATGGACAGTAGAGGGTGAGACAGCAATAGAGAAGTAAGACGAGAAAGAAAGGACACAAAGAAAGAAGAAAGGAAAGAGGGAAAGTGGGAGAGGATATGAAGGCAGGAAAGAATGGAAGAAAGAATGCTAGTAAGAAGGAAAGAATAAAGGAAATAAGGGAGAGAGGGGAGAAAAGAGAGAGAGAGAGAGAGAATGAGGGGGTGAGGTTGTTCTGGAGCTTTCGGCAGAACTTGGGGATACCCACCTGCCTTGGGAAAAGCTGTCAAAATGACGTCATCGGGTCTCATCTCCAGGGCTTTGAGACATTCTATGTGGTTCTTTAGGGGCCGATTGATAAGCATTCCTGTTGGGAGAAACACACCCTCCACCTCCTCCCACATACATGCTGGATTGAAGGACCCCTCTATCTTT
The DNA here is from genome assembly GCF_041734735.1 of Babylonia areolata. Classification (NCBI taxonomy): domain Eukaryota; kingdom Metazoa; phylum Mollusca; class Gastropoda; order Neogastropoda; family Buccinidae; genus Babylonia; species Babylonia areolata. Next base: position 12,849,944 of record NC_134880.1, on the reverse strand, counting down.
CTGTCTGCAGTCATCTGTAAACGAAGGCAGAATATTAAAACATTCATCTTTGTTTCATTGTCATCATCTTCATCATCATAATCATGATCAGCAGCAACAGCAGCATCAGCATCAGTTTCATCAGTCACTCAACTTGGCCGTTCAGTCCTTGATGCTGTCAGACTAGCTCATGCATGATCCCGCGTGAATCTGTCTTCCTTCCACAATAAACTTGCAGGATGGTTTTGAGAGGGTGTTGCGTTAGAGATTGTCGTGTCTGGCGACATGACCATACCAAGTCAACTTTCGTTGTTTGACGGTTCACTGAAGAGATTCTTGGGAGCCCTTGTCTTGACTTTGTTTCATTGGCAGGCAAAAGCCATCATACAGAGATGCTGTGAGACTGCCACAAATCAACAAATAATCCAAGGAATATCTTTACGCGTAATTTTGCTTTTGTGTACCTATCCTGTGGGGGCTCCAGGTAGAGTCAGAACTTTGGATATCTGGCAGCTGCACTCTCCTCGAGAGAATGGATGGACACCACTGGTCCTCATCCATCCCTAAAGCTCGCACATGCTGTCTCCAAGCGTCACACACCGGTAAACCAAGAGTGACCTGCTCATGGATAACGTCAAGCAGCAGGAACAAACAGCTCTGCCATAAAATAATATATTTTAACTGTTATTGTTTTCTTTTTAATATCATGAGATTTTTTTCCCCTTCATCTGTGTATTGGTGACGTGAAATCGGAGTTTTTGTACGGTGGATTCGGTAGGAGAGTGCTACAAGGTCCATTTGTGCGTCGACCTGTGTTCGTGGCTGTACTTCAGCCATTGTACCGGCAGCCTCTTTAGGAGCAGTGCTCTTCTACCAGAATATTACACGCCACGATTAACACGAAGCCGAAATCATTATTTACTTTGTTGTAACTGTATTTAGAGGGTTTTTGTTGTTGTTGTTGTTGTTTTTTTATTCCAAATTTCACCCACATTTCTACACTCATTTGCCCAGTTTCTTCCAACCCTCCATTCATCCACATCTCCCACCCCTTCTAACTGATAATACTCAGATGTATTCATAAATACTTTAACAAAATGTCTTCAATCACCGATATGTGTGACGGGACATTAAACAAAATTCCTCCACCCGTAAACCGTCTCAGCTGTCAACTAAACCACGTAAGGGTGTGGTGTTGACACAGCACCACTAGGCGAATGGATTTCCTTGTTGAAGTCACCGGCTAGGGCGGGAGGGGGAAGGGGGCGTGGGGTGTGGGGGGTTCTGTAAGGACTCAGTGGCCACGTGTTCAGGACCAAGGCGAGCCACTGGTTATGTGGATGTTCAGCTGTGGTTAACAGCCTGAAGAGGGATAGGCCCCGTCAGGCTTTCTTGCCCAATATTCACCCATGATGAGACCAACCAGTAATCAATCCATACCGGATCGGTCGCAGCTCGGGTCTACAATGGCTGTGCCTGGCACTGCACATCAGGGCGGAGATGGAAAGTATGTAACTGGTGGTTGCCCAGTATGATCAGGGGAAGAGATACCTGGAATGTAAGAACTCTGAGAACACCAGGAAAATTAGAACTCACACACGAGATGAAAGGATACTGCTGGAACACCATAGATATCTGCGAGATTCGCCGCAAGGACCTTGGGGGAAATAACAACAGAGGATCTACTTCAGTGGGGAAGAAGAAAGCATGAGCGCGGAGCAGGTTTCCTCGTACACAAGGATATCGCGGGTACAGTCACGGGATGCCGACAAATATCAAGCAGGCTAATTGCCATCCGTCTGAAAGCAACACCTTTCAACATTACCATCAACCAGGTACACGCTTCTACAACCGACAATGATATCAATGAAGTAGACGGGTTCTACGATCACCTGCAAGAAGTTCTGGAGCAAACAAAAAAGATGTCGTTCAGGCGGATTGGAATGCGAAGGTAGAAGACTAAAAGAACACGCGTGTGTGGTTCTGCAGCACCAAAACCAACGAGAGAAGTTTATGACTCCTGGAATTCACCAGTGGCAACAACCAAGTACTGACAAACACTTTCAGCTCCAACAAAGGATCACACCGAATGACTTAGCACAGACCTAGTGGTGAACATCACAATCAGACTACATTCTTGTCTAGAAATGCTTCAGATATAGTGTGAACATCGCCCAGACTAGAACTTTCTCGTGAACAGATTTTGGCAGTGACTATGACCTGGTCATGATGTCCATTCGCCTACGTCTCAAGAAGATGAGTAAGTCAAAATTCACGAGAATCAAGTTTGACCTTGACAAGGTGAAAGACCCTGAGTTGATAGAAGCTATAAAGGCAACCACAGGAGAAAAGTTTGTACAACTACTTAAAGTTTGCACAACTACTCATCCTCGGTGCGGAAGAGGTGGACGTGAACACCATGACGTCCGCCTTCAGCACAGTATTGGTAGAAGCGGCTGCTGACATTTTCGGCAAGCAACGACCCAAGAAGAAGGCATGTGTCACCGACGAGTTGCTAGAACTCTGCGACAAGAGACGCGAACCGAAGAAAAAGGAAAAGGAACCTCAAAAGAACAGCAGACTTCAGGAAAGCGAACAAATCCATTGAGAAATACATGAGCATTGCCAAACAAGTCTGGATTGAAGAGAGATGCCAGGAAATAAACACCGACCTAAACAACAACAACAACAACAAGAGGGCGTACCAGACAGTAAAAGACCTGAAAACTGTCAAAGAAGCCAAGGTCTCCACTATTCAAAGCAAGACGGGAAAATATCTCACTGAAGAGAAAATCAGT
>NC_134880.1:12804667-12844667 GCF_041734735.1 Babylonia areolata | reverse complement strand
ATTGGCAGTAAAGGGGAGTGAAGATGGATGTTCCCTCCGTTAGGCAAAGGGCAGTAATTTCCGACCAAATATTTAGTTGTTGTTTGTTTGTTTTTTCCATAACGACATAATCTTTTGATTTCTCCGCTTCACGTGCAGTTTAACACCATGCAAAAACATTGTTTGCTGATCAGTATACACGCTGAGAGCAATTAAGTAACTTTACTGATGCATCACACCTTATCTTTTTGTCATGTAACGTCTCGTATAATTTTATGAATAAGGAGGGATAAAAGGGCGAAAAACCAACAAAATATGCTAATCATGCCAAATAAAATTATGCAAGAATATTATATGAAATGAATATGGGGCTTTAGTATCATTGATAAAGCAGTAAAGATGGGAAAGTTAAAAGAAATCCCCAAAGGAAATATGCTAAAATTTTGCAAAAGTGGATACACCAGGACATTATGAGTATTTTAGTTTGGTTGGGTGGCATTGTAGCGGGAAAAATGTTGGCCAAATTTAGTTCTGAGTTAGGGCGACCTCTGCGGGGATCACACTCGGAAACTCTGCTCCTCCGTTCTTTGGAGGAAAATGTGTGGTCTTTCTTCCTTTTGTTTTTATTCCTTTTTAAAAAAAATTTATATATATATGTCTGTGAGTGAATATGTCAGATGGGAGGTAAGTCAGTGGAGTGAGAGTAGGACAGGGGGGTTAGGGAGAGTAATTAGCACAGTGGGGACATGGTGGGGGTAAGGAGGTGTAGATGGCACATAGGGGGAATAGGGTTAGAGAGGATGGGAGTTGGGTAGAAGGAGGAAAAGGGGGGAAGGTAGGATAGGAAGGAGTGGGGAGGTAGGGCAGTTAGTAGGAGAGAGAATGTTGGTGTGTTTGTACCAAGAGTTAGGAGGTGAGGAAGGAATGGAGAAATATATATATGTATTTATTTGGTGTGTGTTTGAAAATGTAGAAATTTGGGACACTAGTTTACGACCTTAACATTCTGCTTTGTGTTCCTTCGAAACCAGTATACATGTTGGTCCTTATATTCGTTAATAGATTGTTGATCTGGTGGAGAAAATGTGAGGAGAGAGAGAGACAGACAGAAACAGAAAATGAAGGAGGGAGAGAAAGAAAAAGAGAGAGATAGACAGAGACAGGGAGATATACAGTGAGAGAGAGAGAAAGAGTGAGAGAGAGGGGTGTGGAGTTTCAAATGAACTGTGTAGTTAAATATCATATAAATCAATATGGGAGGGAGGGAGAGAGACAGACAGACAGACAGAGACACAGAGAGATACAGAGACAGACAAAGACAGAGATAGAGTTGAATATATCATTGGACTGATGTGGATTTTAGAGAAGAAAGAGTGTGAGTTGAAAGAGAGAACTAACGAGCGAACGAAAATGTTTTAATAAACTTTGGCAGAGAGAGAAAGAAAGAAAGAAAGAAAGAGAGAGAGAGAGAGAGTGAGATGGATGGATAAACAGGCAGACAGATGGTGATGCTGTTATAGAGTTTCCAATGTATAGTGCAACTGTATATAATGTACACTGACTGTATTTCCATTTTATTGTGTTTAATTTACTATATTCCTGACAGAGCACTTTCAGATTAAAAATATTCATAAATCACTTCAAACACCCAATAATCAAGCTTCTAGAGTGTACACATGTGAAGGCATTAGTCTATGATACAGTCCGACAGATATTCAGACAGGTATTTTAATTATGTGTATTTAATGTGGTATTGTTAAGTTAGAGAGTGCGTTTTCAAAACAGTTACGTGATAATAATATATGCTCTTTGCATCATTACTAAGCCTCATATGAATTTTGAAAATGTGTGTATTATATGCCGCAATATGTTATAGCTCGCATGCAGTGTCGCCGGTGCAGTTGATCTTTTGGTGTGCCTCTCCTGGCATACATTGCCGGCGACAATAATTATGTGCATGGCAATATATGCCGCAACATGTGTAAGCCTCGAGTTCATGTGTGTGTGTGTGTGTGTGTGTGTGTGTGTGTGTGTGTGCGTGCGTGCGTGTGTTTGTAGAGGGGCAGAGGGGGGGGGGGGGGGGGCGAGTGGATTCCTGTATATGCGCGCACGTGTAGGTGTATGTGAGTTCAGTTATTCAATAATATTTAGGGGTTGTGAATAGTAAGTCAAGTGCTGCTTTCGTTATTCCAAAACCTTAAGTCTCAACAGTTACTTCATCTGGAAAAGTTCTAAAACGTTCTTCTTCACTGTTGAACAATTCTGATGGTGTTAAAATGTATAATCTCGTTTCCGAAAAACCGTTTTTCAGATTCTATTTTGTGTTGATAGTAAATCAGTTCTTCACGGTATCAGATCTTTAAAAGACACAGTCAGGTCAGAACTCATTGAAATAACCATTTCGTTCACGAACTCGAGGCTTACACATGTTGCGGCACATAGTGTCGCCATGCACACAATTATTGTCGCCCGGGTAATGTATGGCAGGAATGACACAATAAAAAATCAACTGCGGGGGAGTATCGACACAGGGGAGTATCGACACGCTCCCCTCTGCACGCGCCTCCGTGCCGGTGTATGTGTGTGTGTGTGTGTGTGTGTGTGAAGATAAGCTAGTGCGATAATTTACCAAGCGGCATACATTTTGAAACATTTCACAGTGTGGAGACCTTTCCCTGTGAGGCATCCAAGGGTATCCATTCCATGATAGCAGTGTGAGTTAGCTGCCTTGGAAAAATGGCTACCGACGACATGCAAGCGGTCGGGTCTCCAATGACTGTTTCCGAATCAAAGCCGACTGGTGGTGAATTTTTTGAGTCCCAGCCAGCAACTTCGAGGACGAGACGCCCCATGAGATCAACAGCAATGCCAGCGAGACAAAGTGCATCAAGAATGGTTTGTTTAACTGGTGCCGAAAGAGGAGCAAGCAGTACAGTCTGTCAACAAGATTACGTCGATTGCGTTTTCGGTTATATAATTATTATCTATTTCATTCTAATTTAAGAAAACGACATGTCACCTTAGCTAAGGATCTCCTTCACCTCGTCTCTGCAAACATGATTTAACTACGTTGTAATCCGTAGCAAATGCTTATACTGTCACTCTCTTAAAAGTTTATAAATTTTATAATAAGAAATGAATAAATAAAAATTATCAGAGAAACGTTTAATATTTTTACATAGACAGACGAAAGGTTTGCTTGGTCAGGTCAAGTGTTCTTTCGCAGTGGAATTAGGTTTCTGTTTGTCACTTTTTTGGGTGTTTTTTTTGTTTTGTTTTTTGTTTTAGTTCTTTTTTTTCTTTCTTCCTTGTAGTTGTACATTGTAATTGTTGCAAATTTTCTTATTCAGTTATTGTGTTAGAATGTCAGAATGAGAAATGGGGATGTTTGTCTCTTTTCTGTTTATTTTGTTTGAATGGATAAATCTCTGGGTACTGTTTGGATCGTGTCAATATAAAGAGTACATGTGTATTTTCTATCTGATCTATGCTAAGAGTTTTGTTTTTGTTGTTGTTTTTATCTTAGTTCTTGGAATTTCTAGTTTTTTTCCCCATTACTTTGATAATACTGTCTAAAAGAAAAATGTATCAGTTAAATAGCTTTATTTGTCAGTTTGTGTTTCTCAAAACTGGAGCAAACTGCAAAGTGGATTCACTGAGGTTCAACTTCAAGCAAAGTCTTTTGCTTGGTTCAGATCAAGGCCCAGCAGTATCAGATTGAGATTTGAAAAAACCAAAGAAATGGGTGATAGGTGAGAGAGTGGGAACTATACCATTCCTTTTAGATTTTAGTATTTATGGTTGATTAAACTCGATATTAGACAATGTAGAGAATAATGTTGAATGCCATCCTTTTTTTCCCCATTAAATTGTTTTTCATTGGTACTGACACTGTGACAGAAAAACCTGGCTGGCAAGCAGTCGACAATGTAAGAACATGATTTTGCTGTTTTTGAATCAAACTTATTTTTTTTATTGACTGTCTGGGTATGCCCTGTTTGTTGTACAAACAACAAAAGGGCATTTTCTTCCGCTTTCACCAAGTTGTGTGGTTGAAAAGAGGATTTTTGTCTGTCAGTCTTTGACTTTCTCTCCCTCTCTCTTTTTTCCCCCTCCCCCCTTTCTCTCTCCCTTCCTCTATTCCTCTCTCCCTCCCTCCCCTCTTTTTCAGTAACTTTGTATACATGTGGATAGTTCTGTTTGCCTTTTTGTATAGCATTCAGATAATGTGTGAATACTGGCCTACTTTGTTATTTTTATTTTTAATCTTGTGTTTCTTTTTTATGTTTGTGCAAACTAAGATCTGAATACAGATAAATTTACCAGTTGTTTGCATGCTGTTTGTGCAGAAATACTGCCCCGTGAACCAGCTGAAGCATATAGCGTTAGACAAAAATGGGACATTTATGACTGACTTTGATCCTGAGAAATCCAAACGAGAAATGAGAAAACTCAACAGGAAGATTCACAAAGAAAAGTGAGTGTGTTTTATTATATAGAACTTTCTGAGGTATGATTCATAGAATGTGTGTCAAACTTACATGCATGCACACAGAGAAATGTTCCACAACTTCAGCAGGGTATAGAAATTCAGAAAGGTATATGAAAATTGATTTGTTATAATCTTGTGTTTCTTTAATCTTGCATCCCAAAACAGATGTATGTATGCGTTCACTCTGAAACATTGTATCTGTAGCTAAACACAGATGCCACGGTCATTTATCATAACAACTGCAAGTCTTTTAGCACCAGAGTTGGCTCTCCTCCCATGAATCCTTTTGGCAACAGCATGATATACACATTGATTGTATTTGCATTTGTATTTGCATTTCTTTTTTATCACAACAGATTTCTCTGTGTGAAATTCGGGCTGCTCTCCCCAGGGAGAGTGCGTCGCTACACTACAGCGCACCCATTTTTTTTGTATTTTTTCTTGTGTGCACTTTTATTTGTTTTTCCTATCGAAGTGGATTTTTCTACAGAATTTTGCCAGGAACAACCCTTTTGCTGCTGTGGGTTCTTTTACGTGCGCTCAGTGCATGCTGCACACGGGACCTCAGTTTATCGTCTCATCCAAATGACTAGCGTCCGGACTACCACTCAAGGTCTAGTGGAGGGGGAGAAAATATCGGCGGCTGAGCCGTGATTCGGATCAGTGCGCTCAGATTCTCTCGCTTCGTAGGCGGACGCGTTACCTGTAGCCCATCACTCCTAATGGCCTGACCACCTAGCATGAGTGCAGATTTGTATAATATTAATAATGAGATATGATTTGGGTTTAGAAACTGCAAAAAATTAGATACTGGCCGTGTGTGTGAAGAGTGGAGGCAGCTATCTGTTTGTTTTGTTTTGTTTGCTTGTTGTCGCTATTTGATTAAGTATCTGAAGCATTTGTATTTCATAGTTTTCTCCATTGAACATTTTTCTTTCTTCCATTCTTAATAAGCATATGTGCAGGCATGTCTAAATGATGTCTGTAAAGAAAAACTGTCACATCAGTTATGGAAATGATCACCAATGCTTTGCACATGCAAAATTCTAAGCAAAACAACAACATAGAGAGAGAGAGAAAGAAAATGAATGCATAACATTATCAGAACTAATTGAAAAACATGACAAGTGTTGCCCAAGATTTCAAATTTGTGCAATGGATGAGAGATAAACAGTTGATTCTGGCATCGGCTGGCAGTTTGTCAGCACATGAATTGCAGGTCCCAGAGCCAAAAACAGCCATTGGAGCAGTGAATTCATACCCACTGTTGTCTGTGGTTTGGCATAGGAAGGCAGGGCCCAATAATCTCCTGCTATTTTAACATTCCATATCTGGTCAGGTACCCATTCATACCTGGATAGAGTGAGGAACATTGGTGTGCATTGCCTTTCCTAAGGACACAGCATCGTAGCTAAACGGGGCCTCAAACCTATATTACTGGTGAACGCTGGATCAGAAGTCTGCCTAACCGATTCTGCCACGGTGCCCTCACAGAATAACTGTTGGTATTCAAACCATGAGTGCAAAGGTGTTTCATTAGACTGCCATGTATTTACTTATCTCTTTGTTTGTCTTATTCCATTTTAGGTTGATTTTAAAAAAAAGTTTTATATACCTCTGGTACTTTCTGGTAGGCTCTCAATGATTTTATAAAAGCAGATGCAGTATAGCATGTGGGGATCAGTCTGCATGCTTTGATACCTCTTGAAACTGAAACTGAAAGTGAAACTACTAGTCTGAAAAATGGGCAGAACTTTTCACATAGTTCAAATTATGATATTGGTGGAGTCTTGAGTTTTTAAATCTTTATTTCTCTTGAGGCTGTTTTTTTCTTCTTTTTTTTCTTTTTCTTTCTTGTCTTATGGAATGAATTAGGATGGTTCTTCCATACATTTGAATTTGTTAACAGATAAGATAATTGTAGTGATTGTGAATTAGTAATACTTGTGTAGCCCAAGCAAAATTATTGCAGTTTAGTAATACTTGTGTAACCCAAGCAAACTGATTGTAGTTTAGTGATAATACTTGTGTAATCCCAGCTACTGCCTTGCAGGAATGAATAATCAGGCTAGACAATGTTTTGTTTTCCATATGGCACCCTGTAATCAGAGCAGTGGCTGCCACAGACATCGTCAGCACCAACAGGTCTGTTGACACGTCCGGTATGGTATAGCTAGCAATCAGTGCACTCTTTCCCCTCAGCCACTGGTTACATGCACTCACACATTTCAGCTGATACACACCCCAGGAGGTTCTGGGCTCATGCCACATTTCAGCTGATACACACCCCAGGAGGTTCTGGGCTCATGTCTGTTTAACAGAATGTCAAGTGCTTGAAAGTATGAGTTGTTTCAGCTTGTACAAATCCAGGAGAATATTCTGAAATATATTTTCTTCTTTGTTGGTTCTTTGTTGTTTGTTTTGTTTTTGTTGTGTTTTTCATATTATGTGAATGTTTTACACAAACCTTGTTAGGCTGTCAAGGCCTAACCAGCACATTGGGTTTATGTAAAGGTAAGGCATCAACTCCCTTTTTCCTTCTCCAAAGCAGGTGTGGTGTAGCATGTATGGAGCAGTCCACATCTTTTGACATTCACAAATGCTTGCACACACATATATATGTATGCATGCTGACAGGCATACTCACACACACACACACACACACACACACACACACACACACACACCTTCACTGAACATTGTTGTTCTATGTCCACCCTCATCCGCTGTGACCTTTCATGTGAGCTGATAACTGAAAGACCCCACTACAACCCTGAACCTTCCCTGTTTCCCTTGACAGCAAGAAGCAGAACCAGATGTACGACGAGAAGGGGCGACTGCTGGAGAACTCACAGGATGTGTGTGACTGCCTTGACAAGGACTGCTCTGGTTGCCACTTCCCCTGCCCCAAGTGCTGCTCCGAGAAGTGTGGGGCTGAGTGTCGCTGTGAGAGGCGTTGGATCTATGAGCAGATTGAAGTGGAGGGTACCAACCTGGTGCTGAAATGGGGCATTACCAAGCTGCCCTGACTGGGGACTGAAGAAATTCAGCATGTGTGAAGAGACAGGTAACTCAGTGTGTATGTCTGGAGTGAGCTGCAGGCTTGCTTGTGAAAAAAAAAAACCACACCAAAAAAACACACAGAGAGGGGAAAGAACTGGAAGGAATGGCATCAGCAAGTTGGTTTGACTGGGGCTGGGGCAGAAAGAAAGACATGGACAGGTGAGTATGTTCTGGAGCAAGCAGCAGGCTTGAAAGGAACAGAAACGGCATCATCAAGATGTCTGACTGAGGCAGAGTTACAGGCAGATAACTGTATGTTCTGGGGCAAGCAGCAGGCTTGAGAGGGGAAGGAACAGAAATGGCATCACCAAAGTGGTCTGACTGAAGCAAAGTTCTTTACAGGCAGGTAACTGTGTGTTGTGGAGCAAGCAGCAGGCTTGAGAAAGGAAGGAACAGAAACAGCATCACCAAGATGGTCTGACTGAAGCAGAGTTAAAGTTTTTGACAGGCAGGTAACTGTGTGTTCTGGAGCAAGCAGTAGGCTTGAGAGGGGAAGGAACAGAAACAGCATCACCAAGATGGTCTGACTGAAGCAGAGTTTAAGTTTTTGACAGGCAGGTAACTGTGTGTTCTGGAGCAAGCAGTAGGCTTGCTTTGTCAACAATGCAGAGAGGGGAAAAACAGGAATGGGTTTGGGTCTGTGGAGTTTTGTGTCTGTGGTGTTTGTTTGGGTTGTGAACAAACACTTGGTTCAGTGGAAAGAACAGGAGTGTGTGTGTGTGTGTGTCTGGAGTTTTGGCTGGCTTGTGAAAAGACACTCAGTACAGGGCAAAGAACAGGAATCGGTTTGTGTCTAGAGTTTGGTTGGCTTGCGAACACACACACGGGATAGAACAGAAATGGGCATGTGAAGTTTTGTTGGCTTCTGAAAGTTCAGAAGAAAACAGCAATGAATCTTTCTGGAGTCCGTTTGTTTGAGAACAGTCACTGGTACATGGTTGGGAAAAAGAATTGTCTGTATAGATTTTTGCTTCATGTGTGCACACACAGGTAAAGCAGGAACTGCTATGTCTCAGTGTCAGGGGTTTGCTTGATTTGGGAATGCTTGGAGGGAAATATGTCTTTGTTTTGAGTGTGTGGTATTTGAGAACAGACATGGGACAGAAATATGTTTTTGTAACAAGATTTTTTTACAGACAAAGTAAAATTAAAGTTAAGTGTGGATTCAGATAGCACTTTGTGACCACAGACAAGACATAAAAAGATTTGGTTCAACCAAAAACTGATTTGAAGGCGTGACTGGTATCGGGGTGGTTTGTGTGTGAGCAGAAATAAAACAAAACTGTTCTTTACATTTGTTGTTGTTGGTTTTTTGTTTGTTTATTTCTGTCCTTTTTCTTATTTAGTTTTTTTTTTTTTTAAAGCAAAGATTAAGATGAGATGGATTTCAGGGATGTGTTTTTGATCATTGCCAAGAGATATGAACAAATAGATAGATCACTTGGTTCTCTCCCTTTAGTTACATTTTCCCCCGGTTTTTTGTTTTTGTTGTTGTTGGGGTTTTTTTTGTTTTTTTTTGTTATTTTTTTTTTTTTTTGGGGGGGGGGGGGGGGTTATTTATTTTATTTTATTTATTTATTTTTTTATAGTTTTCATGTTTATGGATGAAGACAGTTTAAAGAAGTGGAGGTAAGGGAAAGAAATATTCAGAAATTAGAAAAACAAAATAAAAAGAAACAAAAAGACTTTTGCTCATAACTTTGTACATAGCACTGTTGACTCGGTGTGCTTGAGAAATGGCTGTTTTGTGTAATGCTGTTCAGAAATTCATTGTTTTGTACTTGTCTGTGTAAACTTTCTCTTTTTTTTCTTTTTCTTTTTTTTAGGGGTTCGGGGTGAGTGCTTTTGTTTACATGCTATTTCCTCGTGGTGCTCAGGACAGGGGGGAAGTTTGTATGTTTGTGTCTAATATGCATCTAGAATTTCTGAGAAAATGTTTTGTAAGTTTCAAAAAATACAAAAGCCCAGGGGAAAAATAGATGAATTTACCACAAGCTTTTCTCCCTCTTTAAAAAAAAAAAAAGAAGGAGGAATCTTGCATGTTTGGAAATGAATGAATTTGTGAACATTTTCCATAAGAAGCAGAGTGGAAGTAAGCTGGAGTTTTTGTTTGGATATGTTTGGATTGAACGCAAATGTTGTATCAGCTGAACATATGACACACATGCTCAAAGTTTAAGAGAAAGTGTAACTCCTTAAAATAAATTTACCTCATAATAGATTATGATTAATCAATGAAGCTTCTTGTAAACATGATTTGGGATCAGTGGAGAATATGGAAACACACACTTCCGAAAAAAAATAAGACTAATTTTTAAGGTGTGTTTTGAGAGAAATATTTATAGCTTCTGAGTTGGGGGGAGGCATTGCTTTCATAGTGCAACAATGCCTTTTTCTGCACATGCGTAGTGTTATTTGTGGAGGAGTGGCCAGTTTTTCTGTTTGTTTGATTAATTTTTTTTTTTTTTTTTTTTTTTTTTTTTTAGAATTATAAGTGCAAAACTTTTTAGGTTCTGTTTGAAGACTGACAATGTTGACTTGGAACTGTGGTGGACAAAGATGTCAGTACTGTTTAAACAAATGGGTCTTAGGGAAGATTTGATAGAGGCTACTGAGGTGAAGTGTCTCATGTTAATGGAAGGATCATATAAGACCATCCACATTTTTTCCCCTTCTAAACAGTGAAATTGAATGATATGAAAATGCCAAGACCAGTGTTTGTTTCATTAGATTGCGTGCTATATTATTGTTTTGCATTTTTTTTAGGGTTTGTTTCCTTTTCTGTCACAACTTTGAGAGGTTTTTTTTCTTCATTGTTTCATTGCTTGTGTTACAGTCCATGATTTTGGCCCTTCTCCTCATTACAGCACCACGATTTTTTTCCCCTCATGTAAACATGTACAAGTGTCAGTATAATATCCATATCAGTTAATTGAAAAAATGTTCATGGTTTTGATGTGTGTGTGTGTGTGTGTGTGTGTGTGTGTGTGTGTGTGATTTGAAGGCAGCACTCCATGCACGTTACTTGAGAAAGAAAATAAACTTTACAATTTTTCTGTTTTTGTGTGGTTCTGTTTGATGTTAATTTATGTTAAATCAGTATTTCAGAAAAAGTGTATGTGTGGATATGCATGTGTATGTGTATGTATGTCTCTGTCTCACTCTGCCTGTCTTTTTCTTTCTTACTTGCTTTGTCAAAGACACACTCACAGGACAACAGAACACACAAACATGCACACACATTAACTCCTTGATTGCTACTGATGAGTGTGCTCATCAGTGAAGTTTTGTCACTTCACTGAGATGTGTTTCAGTTTACAGGCCAGTGTGTCAGTCATCATTCTTTGAGGTTTGGGTTGTTGGTTTTTCTTTTCATACCCCTTGACATTTCTTCAGCAAAAATAATGACACCACTCTAACTTACTTCACTGTATCCTACTGCTTCTACCATGAAGGTGTTGCAGGGAGATAATGGTGATACGCATCAAATGGGAGGCCGAGGTTAGCGTCATGATGTGGGCATGGAGCGTGTCTGAAACTTCGTCAGTCCAGTGCTGGTGTGGTTTTCCTCTGGTTCTGTAGGCTGAATACTTGGTATTGTAGGCTTGCAGGGCTCACTGGTTGACTGGCATTCTTGTTAGGTAACCAAACCAATTTATGCATTGGTGTGCAGTGTACGGGTTGGTTGGTGAAGTACCAGCCTTCTTTCTGATATTGTCATTTCTGACCTGTCCCTTAAATAGTTTTGCCAGTTGTTTGACAGAGTCATCTCAGTCTCACAAGTTGTGAGTTTGCACTCCAGGGCTTTGTTCAGAGTCCAGGTCTGGCTCTAATTGGTAAGGCTGGTGATGAAGACTGCTTTGATCACCAGTATCAGTATCAGTAGTTCAAGGAGGCGTCACTGCGTTTGGTCAAATCCATATACGCTACACCACATCTGCTAAGCAGATACCTGACCAGCAGCATAACCCAACGTGCTTAGTCAGGCCTCAAGAATAAAATAAAATAAAAATTTTAAAAATAAAAACTAAATAATAGATAAATACATAAAAATACTACTGAGTATAATAATATTTATAAGGCGCAAAATCTTGATGAAGTCAACTCTAAGCGCAGACACACACAAGATCACCAACTTTTTTGTACACAAAAATGAGTGACTGCCACACTGATCTCATTTCACCAAGGTTCAGTAGTTAAGGGGTTAACCGTCAACACACACCAGCATAGCAGGTTCTCTTTCTGAGTGGAAGCAAATGGGTCAAAATCTGATCCACTCAGGGGGACGTATGGGACTTTTTTGTTTACCTTCCTGCCCGCCGGCGTGCACACACACACACACACACACACACACACACGTACCTACGCTTGTTCACACATACACAAAAGTGCGTTCTTGCTCGTATCTTTGCACACACGCGCACACACACACACTCACACGCACATGTGTGCACACACCTCAACTGACACCTGCCTGAACACACACAGAAAAAGTACATGTAACCCTCCTCCCTCCCTTCCCTGCCCCGCTGATACAGGGGGTTGGTTTGGTTTGTTTCTCCACTGTCACTCTTCCTAGTCGTTTGAATTTGACAAAACATATACCCTGCCTCTCTCCCACTCTCTTTCACTCAATATATATCACCTAATAACAGGTACTCTACGTCATATGTATGTGTCACTCATTCTCTCAGAATGACACAAAATTAATGAATACATTTTAAATTCATATCTGTGAAAGGCACAGGGAGGTTAAATCTATATTTGGAAAAAAGAAAAAAAAAAAAAAAAAGTGACGGTACCATATACGGTTCAGTTTGTTTCGTCAGCTGTTCCAATGTAACCTCAGTTGGTGACCGTACATGTTTGGTTTGTTACATCAGCTGTTTCCCAGTTAACCTGAGGCAAAGCAAGCTCATGACAAGAATGAATGATGCAACACCACCACATCATTTGAACACAGACGATTGGAGAGGTCCGCTTTAATGAACAGCTCAATTTTAATCATTTTATTTTATTTATTTTTTTTTTTCGAATTTGAAAATTAAATCCATTCCTGTACCTATCCATACACCTGTTTATACAGCCATCGATTTCAGTATAGATAGGTGTATCCACGCACACACACACACACACGGCACATACTCACATTCGCATGCGCGCGTGCACACACACACACACACACACACACACACACACACACACACACACATATATATATATATATATATATACTTGAGCACACACAGACGCACACAGTCAGGCGAACACTCGTACAGAAACCAACACACACACACACACACATACACACAACCAAGAGCACATACACAAAATACACACACATATTTTAACACACTCAAGACTGACCAACACACACTGACAGAAGCACACACAGGCCAACACACACAGACGCGTGCACACACACACACACACACACACACACACACCTCAGTAATGTTGGCCCCAAATTTCGTCAGCCCAACGCAGGCAGGAAATCGCAGAGCGGAGGGGGTAAGGGAAGGGTGGGTGGGCTGCAATCGACTGACGCAAGAACCTGGCAGTATTGACTGAACGACCGTCCTTGACCTTATCTGGGGAAACGTGCTGAGAGTCGGCTGCGCAGACAGGCTGGTGGGTATATATACCCCGTCCTGCGTGGCCTTACTGCGTAGCACAACGGAAACCGGTTTGCCTGCGTTGGCTCCATTGCATGCAGCAGCAGTTTGTTGAAGGTGAGTCGGCGTTTGTTGAACAGAACACGAATGCCAAAATCTGTGTCCTACGTTATGTATTCATTAGACTTGTGCGGGAAATTTGCACAGTAATTTGTATTTAAAAAAAAATCTATTGTTCTAGGGACCGTTTCCGAAATTCCCTTTTCGGACGTTTTGCTTGTGCCAAGCCAGTGGATATCTATGATCAATGGAATAGTGAGGATCAGTTGGAAATTAGGCTTGTTAAGTGTAGAAATGGTAATTCCTAAAAAAATTATCTGTGTGTGTGTGTGTGTGTGTGTGTGTGTGTGTGTGAGTCTGCCTGGCCTATCTCCGTCTGGCTGTCTCGTTTCCCCAAATTGTATCTTTTGTGTGTGTGTGTGTGATCCATCAACTGATGATCCAGTGATATTATCTCTCAAAAAAAAATAATTTTTTTTCAAGTGGTGCTTTCCGTTTACAGAGTTGTTTTTGTTTTTTTATTTTATTTTTTAATTTGTTTATTTTATTTTATTTTTTATATATATAGCAAGACTGGTGGATGTCGAGTATATGTTCATCTTGTGCAACGTGTTTGCCATTTTATATCAAGTGATTGATATAGACCCGGGGGCGCACGTGCGCGTGCGCGCACTCGCGCACACACACACATACGCGCACACACACACATGTACGCGCGCGCGCACACACACACACACACACACACACACACACACACACACAAACCAAGTTATTACTGATAAAGCTGTGGTGTAAGTCGGTCCATTGTGACAATTGTAGGTCCGACCACCGAACACTTCAACTGAGGAATGCCTCCTCTCGGTTCTTTTAAACTGAAACTGAAACAAGGACAGAAGACCAATGACAGCAAAGTGGGTCACTGAGTCCGCGACGGAAGTGCAGACGAATTTTCACTTACAGTTGGTATAAATACTTCCTTCATTGTTTCAGGTATCAGAGACATTTTGACTGAGCAGCAGCAGCAGTTGACTTCAGTACGTTTCAGTTCAGCCTTTCAGGCAGTCAGCAATATATACAGAGAGAATCAGAGACAAAGGCGTAGTGTACAGTGCACACACGATGGCTCCCATGTTTTCCATGTTTGCCACCGGCCCCGTCACTGCATCGAGGGTCGTCCTCACCGGCATTGTCACCCTGGGCGCTGGCATCCAGTTGGGTGAGTAGGCCTGCATGTATATCTTTTTCTTCTTTTTTTTTCATTTAAAAAATATTTCTGTTCAGTCTTTTTTTTATTATTATTTTATGTGTTATTATTATTTTTTTTACAATGCGCAGAATATGATACTAAACAATGCAGATACATCACACTAAATCAAAGCATAAATAAACATAAGAAAACGATCTGTAATGAGACATTACACATATATAGAAGGATATAGGACTGATATACATCATGCATATTCAGTCTAGACTGTCCATTATTAAAGACTGCACGAACGACAGAGGGAGACAAAAATAAGCACGACGACAGTATATGGAAGACTCGGACAGACAAAGGCAGATTTTAAAAAATATACTCATAAAAAAAAGGAGAAAATTGATGGAAGGACAATCATAGCCTGATTATCTGCCAGTCGGATTAATAAAGATGTGTCGTATTTGTACAGCAGTAGGCCTGGCCGGCTTATCAGATGTATGTGGTGTCTTGGAGAAGGAGGGATGAGTTTGGTTTTAATACTGGTATCCCATCACAGGTAGTGATTTTGTGTGTGTGTGTGTGTGTGTGTGTGTTTCTTCTTCTTCTTCTGCTGCTTTTTTTTTTTTCTGTTGAAGAGTTTACTTTCTGTTCCTCCGAGCTTGAGGCAGCTTCAGTCATCTCAAGTTATTTTGTTCACCCCGGGTTTCAGTTTGCATAGCAGAGGGAGAGGGGTGTATTCATAGAAACGCGGCCTGGCTTTACCCGCGGCCGCGGTCACAAGATAGGCCTACTTGTTCGCTGCTGTGCCGTAATAATAATGATATTAATGATAATGCTGATAATAATAACTTGATAGTAATGATACTATTGGTGATAACAACAATAATTTGTATTTGTTTAGCGCTATAATACAGGCAGAAGCAAATTAACCTGTAAGAGCCTTTCAAGTTACAAATGTGATACTAAATATGAATCGACTAAAACACATACGATGAAGATTTTTTTTTTTTTTTTAGATAAAGGTAACAAACAATGCAATTTACACAACCCATGAAGTGCAACAACTCTTACACGTCAAATTAGTGCGCGCGCGCGCACACACACACACACACTAATACACACACAGGGCGCGCGCACACACACACACACACACTAATACACACACAGGGCGCGCGCACACACACACACACACACACACACACTGTGAGTCAGTCGTACTCACACACTGTCATGACATGATGATGCCAGGGCTGGACACGATTGCTGGGTGCGTATTCAGCAATTCAGTCGTGGTGTTTGCTCAGAAAACGAGTGGTGAATATAATGCATCTCAGTTAAAAAGAAGTGTTTTTTTTCTTCTTCTTCTGTCTGTTTATATAGGGCATGTGCACACAAGGTTTAAACTTAGGTCTCAGTTATTTATTTTTTATTTATTTTTTTTTTTACATGAAACTTTGTTGTTTTTTTTCTTCTTTTTTTTCCGCAATTTTATCAGTTGTTAAAAGAAAAAGAAGAGAGAGAAAAAGAAGTTTTGGGGGTAATGTTGACACAACGATCAAGACGCGGGCTGTGCAGTTCGCAGTCAGTCAGTGTACCTTGCCCTCAATTTTAGACTGAAAGAGGGAAAGAGCGAGAGAATGAAAGTGGATGGGGGTGAGGGAAAGGGGCTGGGTGAGGATAGTGTAAATGTAAATTTGTATGTTGGTGGTGAGGAGGTGAGGAGCAGTAGGAGGAGTGAGGTAAGGGGCGTGCGTACGTGCGAGAGCTCACCCAACTGGTTTGGCTGCTTTCAGTCGTCTTCGCCCGCCGCGTGTACCATGCCCGCAAGCAGTATGAAATAGAGTTTCCGGCTGTCTCGGGCAACCGGGACTTTGAACGCATCTACAGGGCACAGTGAGTGTTTTGTTTTTACAGGGCGTGTATGTGTATTGAGCGAGAGCGCGGATGTTTATAGAAGGAGCGAGCCAATACAGACACACGCTGACACACCCACCCATGCACACACACACCGTACACACAGACACGTACACACTGCCACATGCACGCTCATCGGGGGGCCGGCCGGCTACACACACACACATGTACACACACACGACAAACACATTGACACGCGCGCGCGCGCGCAACTGAATAGCCAACTCAGTGACACAGCGACAAGTCCAAACAACTGCAGTGATATAACACTGATAATGACGTTGATGATGGTGAGTGGTGGCGGTGGGGATGATGAGGACAGTAATGAGAATGGGGCTCACTGGAGGAAAGATAATGATAGTTAATGGCGCGCGCGTACAGTCACACAAACACGCACGCACGCACATACTGGCACATTTTACCGTTGCTCGCACGCATTGGACACAGACACACCTAAACACACACACGCACGCGCACACACACACACACACACACACACACACACACACACACTCACTCACTCACTCACACACACACACACACACACACACACACACACACACACACACACACACACACCGGGCACACACAGAGTACTAAGATACATTGCTTCACCAAGGTTCAGAGACATAGGAAATTACGGTGGTTGTGTTAGTCACTCATCCTCATACACCACTGCACGTTACCAAAGACCGAAACACACTCAATGAAAACAACACACAGACACTGACACACACGCGCGCGCGCGCACGAGCATCCCCTCCCCCTCCCCCTCTACACACGGCACACGATTTCCATCCCTGTCCAGCCTCTGGGCATATCAGGCTGACCCCCATTCATCATGAATGCTTTAGTGGAGGTAATTGTTGTGATGATATCAGTTGACGAAGGGGGTGTTGGTGGTGGTCAGCAGTGGGGGGAAGGGGTAAACTGAGGGTGGAGAAATGACAATCTTACTGAATCGGAAGCAAAAACAGAATCAGATGATCCTGAAAACTGTGAGATAACACTTAGTGGGGTGGTTATGATCGTGCATAATGATTATTGACGATTGGGTTTCATTCATTATCGTTGTTTTGTTGCAGACAGACCGTGCTAGAATGGCACCCCGTCTTCATCACCTTTCTGTGGAGTTCCACGCTGTTTTTCCATCAAGGTGAGCGAGGCTTTTACAGCAGCTTGTACGGATCGTTTGGTGATCCCGATCTCACTGTCTGTGTGACTGAATGACTGGAACGGTGTGCAAGCGCTTTGATTTGTCTATGTATAAGATTCAGCGCTTTGCAACACTTTGTTAGTGTGTTTTTTTTCATCACTATTGTTATAATTATTATCAACATTATTACAGGTTTTTTTCTGTTTTTTATGCATAGCACACACACACACACACACACACACACACACACACACACACACACAACTGCGCTGGATGCATTTTAATTGCCAGTGCCTCACTATTAATTTTGCCAGCAGAACTGAGCTTTATTGCGTACTGTTATTTAATCTGTGGTTGTCTTTGGCGTTCTTAAGTTTTTATCATAATTGTTATTGCTATATATTGTAACATAAGCGATAATGTCGATGTATGTCATTGCTGATGTGGATGGTAGTGCCGCTAAACTTAATAATGGTAATAATGATGGTGATGTTGTTGATGTTTGTGGCGATGATGGTAATGATGATTATGGTGATTATGACGATGATGGGGGTGGCGATGGTAGTGATGATGATCATAGGTGATGATGATGATGGTGATCATGAACTTGATGATGGTGATAGTGGTGATTATCATGAAAACAGTGGTGGTGATGATGCCGGTAGCGGTGATGAAGGTGATCATGAACTTTGTTGCAGTACCCTCTGCCATATGTGGTCTGTTCTACATCATCAGTCGTCGGCGCTTTTTCAACGGCTGTTCAAACAGCGTGGAGGAAAGGTTCGTACAAAGGCCGGGCTTGGGGAGTTAAGTTAAGAATTTAGGTAAAAGTGAGTGAGCGGGTCAGATTCGTCTGTCCCCATGTCGCCTACTCATTGATTGTCCCACCTCCCTCTGTGGCCTCTTGTGAGCTTGACCAGTCCTTGTCCTGATTCGCCAAGCTGCCATTCCCGTTTCGCACATTCAGCTTTCTGTCTCTCTCTCTCTCTCTCTCTCTCTCTGTCTCTCTCTCTTTGTGCCTCTCTGTCTCTCCAATGGCATTGTCTGGTGTGTTTCTCTGCCTCTCACACCCCCTCACTCTCTTTCTCTCACTGACTCCTGTTAAAAAAAAACAACCAAAACAAAAGAAAAAACCCAGCCAAACCCAACCTCTTTCTCTCTTTGTGCATCTCTCCTTCTAATGTGATTGTCTGGTGTGTTTCTCTGTCCCTCACTTTCTCTCTCTCACTCGTCTTTCTCTTTGCCTCTCTCTCTGTTCTCTGTGTGTCTCTAATGTGATTGTCTGGTGTGTTTCTCTCCCCTCCCCCACCCCTTTTCACTCGCTCTCACTCTTTCTCTCCTTTTGCCCCTCTGTCTCTCTATCCCTCACATGTGATTGTCTGGTGTGTTTCTGTCCCCTAACTCTCTCACACTCACACTTTCTCTCTTTGTGCCTCTCTGTCTGTTTCTAATGTGATTGTCTGCTCTCTGTCTCTGTCTCTCTCTCTCTCCAGTCTTCAGAACGGGCCATGGCTTATACTGAAAAATGTTTTTGACTCGACTCTCTCTCTCCTCTCTCAAGTGCCACAGTGTTGCTTTACTCTTATTGGTTTATTTTGCTCCAAATCTGTTTTTCCTTTCAGTTCCATTTTGTCTGTTTTGCATCATTTTTGTTGTGAATTGTACCGACTATGTCACTACAGCTTCACAGCTAATGGCACAAACATTTCTGTTTTCAGGGTTCACTCTCTCTCTCTCTCTCTAGCTTACTATGACTACGTTAATGAGTCAAATCAGTATGGTTTTTTTTTCTTTACCATCTTTTATCATCCAGAATGCCAGGATTTTACATGGGTATTCGCCTTCTGGGCATTATGGGCGTCATGGCGGCTGTGGGTCTGGGCCGGACACTGGTGAGGATGATGGTGAGCCACGCCTCACAGTCAGGATTTGAGGGCCCGCCCTTCCCCTGGAGAGGAGTCCAGTAGACACTGTGTGGCCACAGTGTCGTTTCGTCAACCAGTGATTAGTTTTTACTGTGGAACAAAAAAAGACTTATTCTTCTGTGTTGTTGCATCAGTTGATAGAAATATGCAAATACGCCTTTTTTGTTGTTGTTGTTGTTGTTGATATGGCCGATCTTTTGTTGAGTCTTGTTATGTACATGTGTGTGTGTGTGTGTGTGTGTGTGTGTGTGTGTGTGTTTTGACGAGCCGTGGTAAGCCACGCCTTGTTAACTGTTTGGCTGAGGTAAATGAATACACGATTTGAACATCCAAATAAAGTTGTCAAATCATTCTGACATCATCTAAAGAAAGTAAAACCAGTCATTCTGACCTTGTTCTGATTCAAGGTCACAATGTCGAGGAAACTCTGATATGACTGTAAGGCCCAGACCTCAGTTTGTAGGACAATCAGCCACAATTTTGCTGATGAAATATGTCAATAACAGATTTAGCATTTGTACGCTTTTGATTTCTGTCAAGTGATTTGTAAACAGTTACACCTTTAAACAGGCTATGTTGTAGAAAACCGATTGGGCAACCAGAACTGTCATCACTGCCCATCTGGGTTCCATCCTTTGCCATTTTGAAGTGTAATGTGCACAAGACGAATTCATTTCGAAGCGCAGGGAAAAAAAAAAAAAGTGTTACTGTAAGCTGCTTCGTTCGGAGGCTGAACGACTCCTAAAGAAAACCCCCCAAAACAAAACAAAAAATACGTAGCAATCAGGTTAACTTGCAACATCAGTGTGCTCTTAAGTGGAGTGATGGCCTAGAGGTAACGCGTCCGCCTAGGAAGCGAGAGAATTTGAGCGCGCTGGTTCGAATCACGGCTCAGCCGCCGATATTTTCTCCCCCTGCCACTAGACCTTGAGTGGTGGTCTGGACGCTAGTCATTCGGATGAGACGATAAACCGAGGTCCCGTGTGCAGCATGCACTTAGAGCACGTAAAAGAACCCACGGCAACAAAGGGGTTGATCCTGGCAAAATTCTGTAGGAAAATCCACTTCGATAGGAAAAACAAATAAAAGTGCACGCAGGAAAAAAAAAAGAAAAAAAAGGGTGGCGCTGTGGTATAGCGACGCGCTCTCCCTGGGGAGAGCACCCCAAATTTCACACAGAGAAATCTGTTGTGATAAAAAGAAATACAAATACAAATACAAAGTATTACTGTAAGCTGCTTTGTTCAGAGGCTGAGCGACTCCTAAAGGAAACAACAACAAAAACAAACAACCCCCCCCCAAAAAAAAAACAAACCAGTAGTGAGATGTCCTCACATAGGTTTTCCTATTCACACTGTCCTCTTCTCATCACTTGACAACGAGGATTCAACTACCACCCAAAAGGTTTTTATAAACTTTATTTTTTTGTCTTTGAAGAATCCTGCAGTCATTTTTGTCTTCAAACCAGTAGGGATCAGATTAACTCATCCCTGACGGGATGAATACATCTCAGGTGCGTATGTCAGTGACAGCATCAGTGTGATCTTGATAAGATTAATGGGTGTTAAATAATGCGCTCTACCTCAGGGGCCCGTAGAGTTAAAAACTGACATCAGTGTGAGGGGAACAAAGGGCATTATGATCAAGGCTTGCATGTAAGACAGCTGGAATATGCCAAAGACAAAGCACACACACACAAACACACACACACACACACACGCTCTCACTAAAACAAATACACACCGTAAGCTTTTTTGTTGAGATATATCGCGATATGTGATGTGTATGTTCAAACGTTTTCATTATTACATCATATCACGCTGGGATATGTATGTTTAGAAGTGGCAGCGTTGTTTTGGGGTCTTTGTTTTGTTATATCGATGATACCAGTGTGTGTGTGTGTGTGTGTAAATCAAGATTTTGTTTGAATGATTTGAAACTATTTTGCTTTTTCATAAATAAATATCGCTTTTTTCTTATGTTGTTTGATACTTTGCTCAAATCAGTTTGCATCTGAAATCGTATGCATGTTCGCGCGAACACACGCACACACACACACACACACGCAGACACATACATACACGCACGCACACACTCGCGTACACATGCGCGCGCTCTCGCTCTCTCTCACTCACACACACACACACACACACATTGAACGCGCAATCACGGACGAACACGCTTTCATTATCACCACATTTCCTTAGCTGATATTGTTCAACAAAACCTGATCAGTCAACAACCGTTAAAAAAAATAAGATATATATGGAATATTTATTATACCACTTCTCGTTCATTTTTCGCTGTTGTAAATGCATCGGAAAAAATATTTAATCTTTTTACAATAGTGGGTTTATGGAATTTTGCTTCCCCCCCCCCCTTTTTTTTTACAGTAATTAAGTTGCCATATCTCTCTCTCCCTCTCTCTATCACACACACGCACACATATACACGCGCACGCATTCAAGCACGCACGCACACACGTGTACATGCTATCTCTCTAATTCAGGAAGACATCTTTGTTTTGAATTCACATGAAACACTATGTCAAGACAGTACATACAGCCAGAAACAATGAAACACATCACCAGACAACCGTAATACACCCTTCTCGTTTCGTTTTCGCTTTGACTTCAACAAATACACATAGGTCTCTTGAACAGCAATACATGCACAGCATAATAAAACTTTCTGAACAACACAGTCTGAATTCTCTCTCTCTCTCTCTCTCTCTCTCTCTCTCTCTCTGTGCATTCATGATTAACGTGGGGTAAACACAGCATAATAAAACTTTCTGAACAACACAGTCTGAATCTCTCTCTCTCTCTCTCTGTGGATTCATGAATAACATGGGGTATCATAGCGGTTTTAAAGTGTTCGTCTCCCCAATTCCCTCTTTCCCGCTCACCCCCAACCCCCTGTCTCTCTCTGTTTCTCCCTCAATAATGAAAACATTGTTCGTAGTTTGGCTCTTTTCCTGTTCAAAGCATTTCGGCTGCGAGGGGTCTCTCTTGCATCATAAATTCTGTGAGGACCTGTGGTGCCTATCTGATTTACGTATTGATTATTTACTTTGTTGTTGCCCCTCTTCATGTGGGACCAAGGCCTTAAATGAATAAAATATCCCAGTCTCAGTGTCAGTCTCTCTCTCTCTCTCTCTCTCTCTCTCTCTCTCTTCCCCTCCCGTCCCCCCCCCCCTATCCCCCCCTTCTCCTACAAAACAAAGTCCTGGATGGTCTTGATGACGTCCAGGCGCTGCATGCGCTGCATGACGTGGAGGAGGTCCCTGAGAGTGACGTCAGGCTGACGGCCGGCCCAGTCCTGCAGCAAGGCGTCACAGGGGTCTCTGGGGGCACGGAACTTCAGCAGGGTCACCTCCCCTGCTGTCTTGCCCAGATGACCTGCACCAGAGGGGAAATAAAGATGGACAAACTTGAAAGCAAAAGAAAAGAAGAAAACACAAAACACATTTTTGTGATTAAACAATATTATGGTTCACTATTAAAATTAAAAAAAATAAAAAAAGCCAAAACACACACACACACACACACACACACTCACATACACTGACACTCATACACGCACACACACACTCACACACACACACACACACATACACCGGCACACACACGCAACCCCTCCCCCAAAAAATACAAACAACCCCCCCAAAAAAACAAACAAACAAACAACAACAAAACCCCAACAAAACCACACACACACACACACACACACACACACACACACACACACGCTTGAAGGCCTTTGACTGTTTTCGACTGAATATTCAATCGGAACATAGACACTAATATCTTAGTCTATGGCTTTTTAGTGTGTATGTTAGGGGAGATGGGTTTCTTTCAGTGCCATCGATTGATTATTTGCGGGTCGGAAGCCTCTCGCTACATTATATAATTGAAAGCCTAAAAAGTTTTCAGTGTCCAACAGGCACCACTCAGAAAGCTTGATAAGTCTGCTTTAATTATTCTCGTAGAGCAACACCAAATCACGCTCTGTATATATGGATGTTTTTGGTAATAGCCTTCTCAGAAATTCAGACGACGCTTTCAAAATGGCGGTCGACACACCATAACCCAGTCAAAGCGGTGTGGTCTTGCAACGGACTTGCGATTTTGTCACCCAAGAAGGTGCATCAGTGTACTTATTTTCTCCAATATGACAGTGTAGTGTGCTTCCAAACAACTCGTATTCCGTATATATTGCGTTTCTATTTTTCTGGAAAAAAACAAAACTAGACTCGACGATTGCTGACGACCTTTCCAATGCGGTTGGGAAAAAAACCCAACAACAACAAACATAAACAATTCCGTATTTATGCTGGAGTGACTATGTGCGGTGTACCTGGAGTTTGGGTTATGATTCTTCGAAGACTGTATGCACATGAGCTTTTAGTTTTCATCTACTTTCCTGGTCAGTTCATCTGGTTTAACTGAAGATCTGTGTTCAGAAATTAAGTGAGAATTGTTATCTTACTTTTATGGTTCCGTGATTCCTAAACAGTCTGTTAAATGAACTTGAAACTATCAGAAATCAATAGATTGTTCGTTTTATTTAAGAAATTTGAGAGATACCTAGGTATACATTTTCCTGTAGAAATGTAAACGTGTCAGCGCAGAGTCTTACGTCTGAAATGTAACGTCACTTTTTACGTCATTTCCGCCCAAACCTCTTCCATCCTTTTACTTCAAGTGCTGTCATTCATTTTGTGGACTAATGAGTGATAACAGTTTCGCTTAGCATAATCATGCTTTTATTCTGACATTCTTTTTTTTTAAATACAGAAACGAACATTTAGTAAAACAGAAATGTGGGTATTACTGCTTAAAAAACAAAAACAAAAACAAAACAAAACACAAAGATCACAGATATGAAAAGTGACTTAAAGCTATGCCTTCACTGATGTGTATAAAATGTAAGGGCAGGTGGATTTCTGTCTGTCTATCTGTCCATCTATCTCTTTAACATATAATTTTGTGCTGACTTTGGATCAGTGTTACAAGTTATCATCAGTAAAAAAAAACAAAAAAACAAAAAAAAAACAAAACAAAAAAAACCAAAAAAAAAAAACGCGAAAAGATTCCAATATTTTTTAGATAAATTACTTCGTTCTTTGCCTCATCGTGTGAAGGAGTCGTGCGTATTTCCATCATTGTTATTATTATTATTATTTTTTTTATCATGGTTCCTTCCAGTAAATGAAATGGCAAATCCGATACTTTAAATAGTAGTTGTTCAATGCAGCTATCGATACCATTTTCAACTATTGCGATGTCATTTACTTGATATAAAATGAATTCTCAGCTTTCCAGCTTCACATCATATTGTTCAGGACGAAGAATATCGTAAATTTAACACACGGACTGAGATTTTGGTCTAATACGTGGTAAACTAAATATTCCGGAGATGTTACATGCGTCTGTGAAGAAAATAAATGTTCCAAGCAGTATCTTCTTTACCACCAAAATTATAACAGTAACTGTACAGGCATTCGAGATAAATCGTTTATCTATAGTCTGTCGACATAACCTACTATCTTCAAGTTTTGGATTATAATTCAAGACTGTGTGTACGTCTGCGTTGGAGAAAAAAAAAACATACCTAAAGTTCAGACATAAAGAGAACGCGCCGGTCAGGCTTTGGGGGTGAACATTTTGCGTGTAAATATTCATGACTACACACACACACACACACACACACATCTCTCTCTCTCTCTCTCTCTCTCTCTCTCTCTCTCTCTATATATATATATATATATATATACCAACGCGGGCGGGTTGAATTTGAAAAGCGCATATGCGCTCAGTCTGTACCTGCCAGAGCGGACCAGTCGTTGCCCAGGACATGCGGCACGTCCAGCAGGTCACAGATGCTGGCGTGCAGGCCCTGGGGGATGGATCTCAGAGGGGTGTCCAGAGCCGCGGGGCCACGCGCACCCTGCTGTAGCGTTCCGGGTAGCCTGGATACCCGGGGCTGGCTGCTTTCACTCACCTGTCGTTAGAATGATGATGATTGTGATATTCACGGTAATAATGGCAACAGGACTGGTTGCTTTGATATTCTTATCTAATGTATGGCACGCATACAAACTTCAACAGACAACAGAAAAGGATGCGAAACAAAACTGTATTGCTCAGCCAGTCTCAGTCTTCATTTCGTACAACCCGTTATCAGCCGGGCAGGGTCTCTCTGAGCATGCGCATATTATCAAGGGACATAAATCATTATTATCATACTTTCGCTTTCTGTATATGGCTATCACAGCTGCTTTCACTCAACTGTCGTCATGATGATGATGGAGGTGATGATGATGGTAAAAATGATAATAAGCAACCAGAGGGTTTGTCGCCAGGGACATTTTTTCCCCCAATGATCCTCTGATCCGAAGAAACTGCCATCATCTTCAATGAACATAGCAGTACTACAACTAATACTGCTATTGCTACTACTGCTGCTGGTGGTGGTGGTGGTACTACTACTACTACTACTCCTGCTGCTGCTGCTGCTGATGATGATGATGATTATGATGATAATGGGTATTTATAATGCGATCTACCTTCTTAGATCAGGGGACCAGGCCGCTAACAATTAACATCAGTATTGGAGAGAAAAGTGGTAACAAAAACTAACATGACAAGGCACCATCATCAAGACTTACAACAAGCAAGGCGAAAGGAATGTGTCAATGACAATGCACACACATACACCCAAAGACATAAGGTGTGTGTGTGGTGTGTGTGTGTGTGTGTGTGTGTGTGTGTGTGGTGTGTGTGTGTGTGTGTGTGTGTGTGTGTGTGTGTGTGTGCGTGTGTGTGTGTGTGTGTGTTAGTGAGAGAGAGAGAGAGAGAGAGAGTGTGTGTGTTTGCGTGTGTGTGTGTGTGTGTGTGTGTGTGTGTGTGTGTGTGTGTGTGTGTGTGTGTATGTGAGCGCGCGCTGGATGCTTTGCAATGATGTACTTGATTTACCTTTTGTCCATCAATTCGATCAAAGAAAAGCGAATATGTATTGCTTCCACACATGTCATACAAAAAACAAAACAAAAGACTGAGGGTAGTTACCTGCCCTTTCCGGTAGACAACATGGCGGCCCCGACACCAGAACTCCTTGGTTTCCGGCACGTGCGATGACGTCGCTCCGTCCCGTGTGTCCGACAGGCTCAGGAAATGGAACCCCATCTGGAGACATGGGGCACACCCCGATTATCACACTGTCAGTACATGGGGCACACCACGATTATCACACTGTCACTACATGGGGCACACCACGATTATCACACTGTCAGTACATGTGGCACACCACGATTATCACACTGTCACTACATGGGGCACACCACGATTATCACACTGTCAGTACATGGGGCACACCACGATTATCACACTGTCAGTATATGGGGCACACCACGATTATCATACTGTCACTACATGGGGCACACCACGATTATCACACTGTCAGTACATGGGGCACACCACGATTATCACACTGTCACTACATGGGGCACACCACGATTATCACACTGTCAGTATATGGGGCACACCACGATTATCATACTGTCACTACATGGGGCACACCACGATTATCACACTGTCAGTACATGGGGCACACCACGATTATCACACTGTCAGTACATGGGGCACACCACGATTATCACACTGTCACTACATGGGGCACACCACGATTATCACACTGTCACTACATGGGACACACCACGATTATCACACTGTCACTACATGGGGCACACCACGATTATCACACTGTCAGTACATGTGGCACACCACGATTATCACACTGTCACTACATGGGGCACACCCCGATTATCACACTGTCAGTACATGGGGCACACCACGATTATCACACTGTCACTACATGGAGCACACCACTATTATCACACTGTCAGTACATGGGGCACACCACTATTATCACACTGTCACTACATGGGGCACACCACTATTATCACACTGTCAGTACAAGGGGCACACCACGATTATCACACTGTCACTACATGGGGCACACCACTATTATCACACTGTCAGTACATGGGGCACACCACGATTATCACACTGTCAGTATATGGGGCACACCACTATTATCACACTGTCAGTACAAGGGGCACACCACGATTATCACACTGTCACTACATGGGGCACACCACGATTATCACACTGTCAGTACATGGGGCACACCACGATTATCACACTGTCACTACATGGAGCACACCACTATTATCACACTGTCAGTACATGGGGCACACCACTATTATCACACTGTCACTACATGGGGCACACCACTATTATCACACTGTCAGTACAAGGGGCACACCACGATTATCACACTGTCAGTACATGGGGCACACCACGATTATCACACTGTCACTACATGGGGCACACCACTATTATCACACTGTCAGTACATGGGGCACACCACGATTATCACACTGTCAGTACATGGGGCACACCACGATTATCACACTGTCAGTACATGGAGCACACCACGATTATAACACTGTCAGTACATGGGGCACACCACGATTATCACACTGTCACTACATGGGGCACACCACTATTATCACACTGTCAGTACATGGGGCACACCACGATTATCACACTGTCACTACATGGAGCACACCACTATTATCACACTGTCATTACATGGGGCACACCACAATTATCACACTGTCACTACATGGGGCACACCACGATTATCACACTGTCAGTACATGGGGCACACCACGATTATCACACTCTCAGTACATGGGGCACACCACGATTATCACACTGTCAATACATGGGGCACACCACGATTATCAGTACATGGGGCACATTACAATTATCATACTGTCAGTACATGGAGCACACCACGATTATCACACTGTCAGTACATGGGGCACACCACGATTATCAGTACATGGGGCACATTACAATTATCATACTGTCAGTACATGGGGCACACCACGATTATCACACTGTCAGTACATGGGATACACCACGATTATCACACTGTCAGTACATGGGGCACACCACTATTATCACACTGTCAGTAGCGTGTGAATGGGATGGATATTTAACTGAAACTATCTGTGTTTGGTCTTCAGTATGCTTTCAGTGGAACACTTGAATGAGAATCCACATTAAATTTTGAAAAAAAAAGCTCTCATAGATTAATATAACTGAAGTGTGATTGTTTTGTGTGTTTTTTTCTTAGCATACTTAAGATGTGTTGTTGTTTTTCGTAGAAGTGTAAAATGTGTTTTGGTTCTACAGTGTCAAGTCGTGATAACAGTGTCAAGAAAACATGAAATAAAACTGTTAATACGTACAGCCTAAACAATCAATCAATCAATCAAACATACATACATATGTATCAGATAGATTATAGATAGACATAGATAGATGATAGACATACATCAGGCATGCATGACTACCAACACAACAACCTTTATCCAATCACCCACCTCCTCACAGGAGATCTGGTGGGGGGCGGGGCACGGACAGGCCACGCCCAGTCTCAGATGACAGCGCCGGAAGTCTCTCCTCACGATCTCCGACAGCGTCCTCCACACGAACTCCACCACGGACTGCGGCGACACGTCACTGCTGTCGTCACTGGTGATGTTGACGACGTCACTGATGTTGACGTCACTCTCCAGACTGCCTTCCCCCAAGAAGTCCGAGTCTTCTCGGCCTCCTCCCACAATCAGGGAAGAGTAACCCCGCTCACTCCCCTCCCAGCCGGACACCACCACCTTCATCAATCGCCCGTGACACGTGTCGGCCACCTCTGGGCTGCCCGTGACCCACTCCAGCTTGTAGCAGCGTGACCTGCCCAGGGTGAAGGCCGCATGCGACTGGCACGCGGTCAGCACGGGCCAGCCCAGGTCGTCCAGGCTCTGGCAGGCGTCCTGAGCGGCGCACGCGCTGAGGAGGCGGAGGAAGGCGGAGTGGGGGAGGAGCGGCAGGCCGTCCACCAGCAGCTGCCAGTCCCCTGGAGACGTGTCCCAGGGCTGCAGGTCGTGGGGGAGGTCCGAGGGAAGGGCGGCGGGTACCAGGTACAGCTCTCCAGGGATCTCCTCGACCTGGTGGTCTTCAGTGTGAGGCTTACGATGTGTCTTGAAGCGGTGCCCGGCCGTGTTATCGTCCTCGTCGCTGTCATCTTCATCAGCATCGTTGTCTTCATGACCATCATCGTAGTCATCACCATCATGCCCTCCACCACCACCACCCCAACCACCACCTCCCCCAACTCCTCCCGAACCTCCGCGGTACCAAGATCCGCCGCTGTCCTTGAAGTGACCCCCACCCCCACCACCACCACCACCGGCGCTCCTGCCGTCACCACTCCCCAGCCACCAACCCCGGTCGCTCAAGTTGAGGGGACACATGAGGTTCAACGTCTGCAGCAGGTAGAGCACGGTGTCGCTCTGCGCGCGCAGCTCTGGCGCGTGCGCGTCCAGCACGTGAGCGAACAAGGCGCGCGAGCAGACGCCCGTGGTGGCCAGCCGGTCCCACTCCGTCATGAAGCGCCTGTCGCGGTCCGCGCGCCGGGGAACATCTACGAGGCGGCCGAGCACGCTGAGCAGCCCGTGGGGGCTGAGCACCACCACGCTCTGCAGGAGGTTGTCCTCCGGGAAGTAGAGCACCTCCCCGAGCCGCTGGAAGAGCGCCAGCATGGCGTCCATATCCTCCGCGTCCCTGATGGCGCAGCGGTTGGCCTGGCACTGTGCGCGGAGCTGGTCTGTGTCGGCGAGGAGGCGACTCTCGGAGCGGAGGTCGTCCAGCACGTGGAAGAAGTAGAAGTAGCGGACAGGGTGCTTGTCCGTGTTGATCTCGGACACAGTCTTCAGAAGCTGCTGTCGGAGGTACCTGTCCATGACACACGGTTTGTGGATAGAAATAGGAAATAAGCGCGCATAAAAAAAAAAAGCCCACCGCAAGTGAAGGGCTTGTCCATGGCAGAATTATGAAGAAGAATCCCGCTTTGTTTGTAAATCGGTCACAATTGTCACGAAAGGTTTTATTGTTTGTTTGTTTGTTTGTTTGTTTGAGAGAGAGAGAGAGAGAGAGAGAGAGAGTGAAAGAGACCGAAAGAAAGATAGAGACAGTGTGTGTGTGTGTGTGTGTGTGTGTGTGTGTGTGTGTGTGTGTGTGTGTGTGTGTGTGTGTGTGAGATAGAGAAAGAGAGAGAGAGAACGAAAGAAATAAATTAATATAGAGACAGTGTGTGTGTGTGTGTGGTGTGTGTGTGTGTGTGTGTGTGTGTGTGTGTGTGTGTGTGTGTGTGTGTGTGTGTGTGTGTGTGTGTTTAAATCCACTTCATGTCTACACCTCTCAATTATTTTTTTCTCTGCCTTTAATAAATCAGATTCCAACGATGTGCGTGTGTGTGTGTGTGTGTGTGTGTGTGTGTGTGTGTGTGTGTGTGTGTGTGTGTAAAAGGAGGGAGAGGAAGATTAAAAGAGGAAAGAGAAAGAAAGTGTGTGTGCGGAGAGAGAGAGAGAGAGAGAGAGAGAGAGAGAGAGAGAGAGAGAGGACACAGACAGACAGACAGACAGTTAAGAAAACTGAGCGTTCAACTTTATACTACATTTCTATTTCTCATATTCATTATTGTCAGCATGTTTTGCACGGCAACAGAAAGCATAACATTCCCACGCTGCCATCTCATTTAGTGGAAACGTTCACCGTAATCAGTGACAGACTAGTTTATCACACATACTAAGGTATCAAAAGTGAATCCATGGACGTAACATATCCAATGTATAGTCCTGCGTAACGATTATAAAGGCGACGCTGATTGCTACTGCTACTGTCACTATGCATTGTAACTATGTCTAACTTCTACCAACATTGATAACAATGTTGTTGATGATAACCTAATGAAGTTTAAGTGATGACAACAATGATAATTGTAGCACTGATGTTCACATTACCCGAAGTACCTTTCAAAATGTATTCAAGCCAGATTTTAAACATGTAACCCAGAGACTCAAACAGTTGTGGCTAGCATGAGAAAACAAATCCGGGTGAGACAGATTGAGACACGTTGTCAGCATGACTACTAAAAGACTTCAGCAGGAGGTTAGTCGTAGCCGCGATCGGTACTCTAAAAGCATGCCTTGGTTTCCTTCACCTTTTTATTATTATTACTTTTGTTATCATTGTTATCAATACATCATTATAAACACACACACACACACACACACACACACACACACACACATATATATATATATATATATATGTATTATATTATTATTTTTGCATCAATTTTCATTTTATTTATATTTTTTCCACATTTTATGTTATTTCATTATGTATCTGCTCACTTTTATTTATATATTTATTTCTTTAAGTATTTATTCATTAATTCAATGATGTATCCATTTTTTCGTTTATTCCCCCCTTTTTCCCCTCAAGGCCTAACTAAGCGCGTTGGGTTACGCTGCTGGTCAGGTGTCTGCTTAGCAGCTGTGGTGTAGCGAATATGGATTTGTCCGAACGCAGTGACGCCTACTTGAGTAACTGAACTGAACCGAACTTCCTTCACTCAGGGCAGGGGGAACTTACGCATTGTGCTTTTGCGAAGGTTAGGCATCTGCTCCTCTTCTTTTAAATTTTTTTTTATACTTGTTTTGCTAAGGCAGATAACGTATATTAATTAGTTCGCACGCTTTGACACCTGACAATGGAACTGAAACCCTCCTTGACTTACCTGTGATCTCTGTCCCTGTGGTCTCGGATGGAGTTCTCCACGGGAAAGAGCGGCACGTCGCCGTCCGTCCACACCAGCATGTTGTGGAAGGACCGAGGGATCTCCTTCCTCAGCCTCTGCCCCACGTTGACCACAAAGTCCCCGCTCTCACCCTCCCTCAGGCCCGGGTCGTCGCGGTGTGTGCCCACGAGGAAGACCCGGGTGTCAGGGGTAGCCGGCGTGCAGGAAGATTGACTGCAGCCAGTCGATGAGACTGCGCAGCACAAGGTGGAAGTGCTGCCGAGCCTCCACGAGGGAGAAGACCAGCACGTACACGCACTGCGCCGCCATGTACACGTGGTGGGCCGGGTAGTAGAGCGGGTGGCCGGCAAAGTCCCGCACCAGCAGTCTAGGGGAGGGGGGCGGGGACGAGGCGGAGCTGGCCAGCACGGACGTGGGCTGCTCCATGGCCAGGGACCCGGAGCGGCCACGTGACAGCAGCGAGTCCACGAACTGGGACTGCACGTGGCGACTGGCAGCGCCGGGAGGGGAGGGGGAGGTGGAGGGGGAGGAGGACGACTCCGTTGTGGATCCTGAAGGCTTAGTGCTTGTTGATGTCGATGATGCTGCAGAAGTGGAGGACCCTGACGACCACGACGATGATTTTGAATCTGCTGCGGTGGATGGTGACAGCGAAGACACCGACACGGACAGACACGGCAGAATTCGGACGGAAATGTCCACTTCATTCACAGCCACCAACAAAGCGGCCGACGTGACATGCGCGGCAACCAGCTGTAAAGGCGACGTCACCAAAACCCATCCAAATATGTAACGCGTCACCAAAAACCCTGGAATCAACCCAAAGCAGTGCCTCACCATATGACGTCCCAAAGGCCGTGTCGTGATTGCCTTGATGACGCCGTTTAGGGTCAGGAAAAGTGATCGGCCCACACCGAGAAAGGGTCCGTGAAAAGCACCAATGGCTGTTCCGCACACAAACACAAAGGCAGACGGAGGGGAGAGCAGCACCAGCATAAGACTGACCATCAGAGGGATGAGGAGACGGCTATGCTTGTTCTGCACAAAGCCCAGCCCCAACAAACAACCCAGGATCATCAGATGCGGCTCAGCCTGCATCAGGGGGTTGCCGCTGTGGAAGTAGTCCATGGACTGTGGAGCTGACATGCAGAAGACGCAGGCCATGCCCAGCCCCAGGGACAGGCCGAAGCACGTGGCCACAGCACTCTCCATCATGGCGAACCAGGCCACGCCCACCACGTATCCCCACAGGGCCCCGTGCTGGGACGCCCGCTCCTCAAACGTCTGCCCCAGCCTCCAGCGGAGCGAAGACTCGCACAGGACCATCAAGTGCGCGATCCCTACAGCAATGCCGAAGCCGTCCTTTCTGCCGAACGTGACTCCGGAGAGCGCGAACATCACCACCATGGTGATGCCCCATATGGGCAGCGCCTTCATACTGTCCAGCGAGGAGGCGAAGAAAAAGAAGAACATGCTGACGTAAGCGATGACGCCGATCTTGGTCATGGTGAGGAAGGCGTTGAGCGCCCGGCGGGGCACGGGGATGCGGTGACGTCGGTTCTCCAGCCGCTGGTGAATCCTGCGGCCCAGCACCTCGTTGAACTCCTGGCGGTTGGCGGCGTCCACGTGCACTGACCTCCAGTCACCCCCAGTGCCTGACCCCGGGTCCAGGGCCTAAGCAGAAACCCCACATAGCTTTATACTAATAATAATGGTATTTATATAGCGCTGAATCTTGTGCAGAGACAAATCAAAGCGCTTTCGCTCCAGTCATTCACACGCATGCATAACTCTAACACTGGAGAAACTGAAGACAAGGAAGAGGCAAGGAAGGGAGGCTATTTTGGGAAGAGGAGGGTTTTAAGGCCAGACTTGAAAGAGCTGAGTGTGGAGACTTGACGAAGCGAAAGAGGAAGTTCATTCCAATTGCAAGGTCCAGAGACAGAGAAAGAACGGCGGCCAACAGTCGAGTGTTTGAATCTGGGTATGCGTAAACAGAGTGGATCCGAAGCCGATCGTAGTGAGCGAGATGGAGTGTAGAGGTGAAGGCAGCCACAGAGATAGGAAGGGACAGATTTGTGAATACATTTATAACATAGAGTGCTGATCTTGTACTTTATTCTGAGTGAGGCAGGGAGCCAGTGGAGATGTTGCAAAAGAGGAGTGATGTGCTCAGATCTTTTCTTTCTGAGGACGAGTCGGGCAGCAGAGTTTTGTATGCGCTGAAGGGACTGAATGGATGAAGCAGCCAAACCAGACAACAGAGAGTTACAGTATAGTCAAGGCGAGAGAGAATGAGAGAAACGACAAGTCTAGATGTTGCGTCAATGGACAGATTTTTCCGGATGGAACTGATGCGTCGCAATTGACAGTAGCAGGATTGACATGTCTGACTGATAAATTTTTGCATGGACAGAGTGTTGTCAAGGACAACGCCGAGTTCCTGACTGAACTGGCATATGCTTTGGGAGCACTGGGATGTTGATAGGCCAATACAGAATTGCATTTGAACAAAAAGGATTGTCAGAACGACAGAAGTTTGAAATGGTGCGTACGGATATTGATATGCCTGTACAAAAATGCGTAGGAGGTAAAAACAAAAAACAAAACAAAAAACAAAAAACAACAACAACAAAAAAACAGAAAGGAAAAAAAGTGCGACAGAAGTTTGAAATGATGCATACGGATATTGATGGACACTATGCCATAAAGTTCGTAGAAGGTTTGGTATCGAAAAACAACTTCAATAACAACAACAACAACAAAAAAAAGAAGAAAAAAAAAGGTCTGCACCCAGTCAAGGAGGTAAATGAAATCAACTTGTCACTGGGTCTCCCTCCAGGCAGACGAAAACAGCCTGTATAAATTGAACCAATCAATCAACGCACCACTCATGCAACCACATGGCAAATCAATGTCAGTCAATCGACTAATCCACACTCACATGCCTGTTCACCCGATATCTCGGAAAGAACTGAATTTTTCCTATTTTTATGCCAAATTTGGTGTCAATTGACAAAGTATTTGCAGAGAAAATGTCAATGTTAAAGTTTACCACGGACACACAGACACACACAGACAACCGAACACCGGGTTAAAACATAGACTCACTTTGTTTACACAAGTGAGTAAAAAAAAAAAAAAAAAAAAAAAAAAATCAACCAGCCCAACAGGCAGAGTGGAGCGGTGGCCCAGCGGTAACGTGCCCGTCTAGGAGGCGAGTGTTCACGTGTTCGAGTCCCACACATACAAACCAGGAATGTTCCTCCCTCTGTCCGATATCCTTGAGTGGTGGTCTGGGTGTTAGTGGGATGAGACGATAGACTGAGGTCCCGTGTGCAGCATGCACTCAGCGCACGTAAAAGAACGCACGGCAATGAGAGAGTTGTGTTTCCGGCTTTTTAGTTTTCTCATATAATTATATATATATATATATATATATATATATATGTATGTGTGTGTGTGTGTGTGTGTGTGTGTGTGTGTGTGTATATATATATATATATATATATATATATATATATATATATATATATATATATATCTTAAAAAAATCCATTTTGATTGTTAAACAGATACACTTGCACACAGAAAAAAAAAGAAAACAAGTATGGATAGTGCTGTACTTTGGCGACGCGCTCTCCTCGGGGAGAGCAGCCCAAATTTCATACACAGAAATATGCTGATTTTGTGTGACAAAAAACAGAAAGCAATG
Organism: Babylonia areolata; assembly: GCF_041734735.1. NCBI lineage: Eukaryota > Metazoa > Mollusca > Gastropoda > Neogastropoda > Buccinidae > Babylonia > Babylonia areolata. The sequence continues at coordinate 12,808,809 of NC_134880.1, read as the reverse complement.
CATAGCGTGCAATATACTTCAATACCATTCGATACAATACAGCACGGAACAAAACGATGCAGTTTCAGTTTCAGTTTCACTTTCTCAAGGAGGCGTCACTGCGTTCGGACAAATCCATACACGCTACACCACATCTGTTGAGCAGATGCCTGACCAGCAGCATAACCCAACGCGCTTAGTCAGGCCTTGAGTGCATGCTTACATATTTGTGTACCTATGAAAGTGGATTTCATTTTACGTAATTTCGCCAGAGGACAACACTCTCGTTGCCATGGGTTCTTTTTCAGTGCGCCAAGTGCGTGCTGCACACGGGACCTCGGTTTATCGTCTCATCCGAAAGACTAGACGCTCAGTTTGATTTTCCAGTCAAACTTAGGAGAAAGGGCGAGAGCGGGATTCGAACCCACAACCTCACGGACTCTCTGTATTGGCAGCTGAGCGTCTTAACCATTCTGCCACCTAAACGATGCAATACACTACAATACACAAAAACGGAAAACACAACAATAGACTACAACAATAGACTACAATACAGTGGAATACAACACACTACAACGTAACGCGATACAACACAATACCATACAATGCAAAACATCAGTTACCCCGACATTCAGTCACTCCACAAGTTTTCCAGTACCTTAACCCTTTCACCGCCAGTCAATTTAGAGTACAAAATTCCCTTGTGGTATAAACACAGAACAGACAGTGGCTAAGAATAGCTGGGGATTCCCCCAGCGATGTCTAGAAAATGATGACCTTTCCTACCACCGAACATTAAGAGCAGTAGGTTCATGGATAACAGACAAATGAATGGTCACCTTTCAGTGACATGAGTCTTCTACCACGCCTGTGCATAAATGCGAGCATGGCGTTGAAAGGGTTAACCAACGACCGTGCATACAATACAGGATCTTCATCCTCTCCCCATCCCCTTAAATACAGTCTTTGCCCCCAACCAACGACTGCACATATGAAGGACCTTTGCCAACGACCACACAGACATATATATATATATATATATATATATATATATATATAGAGAGAGAGAGAGAGAGAGAGAGAGAGAGAGAGATTCAAAAACTTTATTACTCAAGGATAAAGATTTTAGGCATTGCCTAGTCTTTCAAAAAACGATAAGACACAACAATAATAGCAATGGTAAATACTACTACTACTACTACTACTAAAGCTACTAATTATAATACTAATCAACGCACCATCCTCATCATTATAAAAATATAATGAAGGGGACACAGTCACACACTCACACCCACCCACATATACACACACTCATCTCCAAACACACACACACACCCTTATACATATTCAGTTGCACATATACACACATGCATGCATATGTCTACATGTACATACATATATGTATGCATATGCATACCTAAACATAATTAGGTATCAAAATACTGAAAAAAGAAAAGAAAAAAAAAGCAACAACGGGTTATTAAGGCTGTCAAATTAATCACCACACAGAATACAGGAAGAGAGAGAGAGAGAGAGAGAGAGAGAGAGAGAGAGAGAGAGAGAGTCTGCCCCAGCCCAACCCACCTGCGTGTCCACCAGGTCTCTCTCCAGCCCCACCGTGCTGGGCTCCTGGCTGTTGAAGGGCTCCCCGGCCAGCAGCCTCCGCAGGCTTGTCTTCCCTTGCCGCTCCCGCCCCACCAGGCTCACCACCACGCGCCGGGCGCGCGAGCGGTCCTTGCGCAGCGCCTCCTCCTCCGCGCGCTGCCCCTCGGGCCCCGTGATGTAGCCCAGCCCCGGCGTGATGCCCAGACCGTACACCGACTCGCTCATGTCCGGCGGGGCACGAGGCATGGCTCTGACTGGCTGCACGTGCTTTGGTGGAGGCTGTGTGTATGGGGCGTGGGGGTCGGCGGGGTGTCCTCCTGTGGGTGTGGGTGTGGAGTACTGGATGTGTACGGTACTGCGTGTATGTGTGGTGGTACTCTGCGTGTGTGGGTACGTGGGATCCTGCTCAAGACGTTGGGGTCGGCAGGCTAAAGGTGGAGTTTGGTGGCCATCTCTGTTTTCGGAGGAAATGTTCAGGAAAACATCACACAGTTGAAAAAAGAAAAAAAAACGTTGCTCCTTTTCCGCCAGCCTTTTCAGGTCGATTTAATTAATCACGCGGTCGATATTTCCTGAGACTTACTCACGCAGTGGACATGTGCTTTCTTTCTATTCTTTTTCTTTCTGGGTAGGGGGTGGGATGGAGGGGTTTAGGTCCGGAGTTCGTGTGTTTCTGCTTTTATTGCCGTTGCTGGAAATGAGAAGATTAGGGATGGTCTAATTAAGTATTGGGTATCTGACGAGGAACAGTGTTTTATGACTGACAGGGCAGGCGTACCAATGGTGGTAGTGGCGTATTGAAATAACTGAGGGAAAATGCAAGAAGTGGTGTCGTTAACAACAAAAAGCCTTGTTTGAAGATTGAGTCAGATGTTGGGGTTGTTTCGTAACACACATTGGCATATAAATCATAGTGTCATAGTGAGTAGGGGTTGGACGTTTGATAGTGTCAGTCATCTGACCAGATATGGAGAGGTGGTGAGTGTGTAATCAGCAGTGTTATTGGTGGCAGTGTAATGATCGTTGTTATTGCTTTGTTGTCTCAACAGCTGCAGAGATAATCACACGATAACAGCGTTGTGTCAATTAAAATGAGGAGATGGAAAGCAGATACTGACTGTAGCGTTTTTTCTACGGGGTCTTTAGTTGACGTTGGTAAATCATCTACGGTGGATATACGACTAGAAGTGAGAATGTTGTGGTACGACTAACAGTCGTGCAAATTTTGGTGACTATGACTTGTCGTAGTGAACATATAAATATGACAGCAGTAACTATGACTTCTTTGGCTGGTTGGTTTGATCCGATGTATATCAACAGTCCTGTAATATTTTGTTTTCGCAGTTGGACTGGATGTTAATAGATTTCAGCATACGGTTTCTGTCTTTCGAAACACTGCAGTCTTGATATGACCGTATGGCAGATAATGGCAAAGAATTGCACAACATCCTTCTCAAAGACTAAATTATACATGAAAATCGTCACTCTTGTTTGTTATTGTTGTTGTTGTGTTTCAATGTCTGAACATTCTGTGATGTATTCAGCAGACGTTCTCTTCGAGTCTGTATTGTTCTGGCATAGTCGTGTACAACATTGCACTACACACCTTTAAAACGCTCTATTGTGTTATTGCAATAACTTAAACTGGGAGAAAAAAACGACAAAGTGCTCTTGTGAAAGATAAGTGTCCATTGATAACTAGAGGAAAGGAGGTCGGGTATTGCCAGTTATCTTTAAGAGGCCCAGTGCTCCCCTCACACAATAAAGGTCAGACGAAAGTGTTGGCAAGTATCCACAAAAACGACACTTTATGCGCGACGTTAAAATAAATAGGAGAGTTTTTTGTTTGTTTGTTTGTTTGGTTTTTTTGTTTTGTTTTTTGTTGGTAGTTTTTGCTCTAAATTACACGAGGACTGTGAGTGATGGTTGAAAAACAAACACGTAGTATAGACATAAACGTCTTCGTTTAACTGACATAGCTACGATGATTGAAAAACATCAAAGCAACTACATGCACACCTTTATGCATGTGCAGCACCACACATCCTGCTCTGTGCGAGTCACGTCCATTGTTAACAAACATCCGCCTTCCGGGCCCGACGGACAAGTGCTCGAATGCCTGGGATAACTGCGAATCTGCCTGGCCACTCCATGTCCGGGATCACGGCCATGTCAGCCAGGCCGACTGAACTTGTGAAGTCGCGACGTAGTTAACCCAGTAGGATACATTCAAAACTAACTGTATATACTGTTTTACGTTGTTAGTTTGTGAGTCACAGGCCCTTACTACTGTCTCAAATCTTCGGAAAAAAAAGTTCAGTGGAGTATCTTTCGTTTCAAAACAAATTCATATATCTATCAAATATTGAGTAGGGAAGAGGAATATTATTAAAAAAAAAGAAGAATAAAAGCACATTCAGACATCACTTTGTCTTATCCCAAAGAAGAAATAGACAAGTTTGTTCTCAACAACCAAAAATGCAAATCACACGACTACATAATATTTCCCACATTCGTGAACATGTCTGCACTAACGTTTTGAAAACTGGATGGCTTTC
>NC_134880.1:12777167-12797167 GCF_041734735.1 Babylonia areolata | reverse complement strand
ATTTGCATCGGCATGCACTTCCTTTCTACTTCTCGACATCTAAATGCACTTTAAATTTACACTAGGCCTTCGGTAATACAAACATGCCCGCAATGTACAATAAAGAAACTGTGTCCTTACACAAAACTTTGCAAAGCACTGACAGCAGAACAAGCGCACTCAACATTGCCTTACCCTCACGTTAGTGGATCCCGTCATGAATTCGAACTGTTGTCTTCTTTGCTCCATAAGTTGTTTTTTTGTTGTTGTTGTTTTTTAAGTAAGTAATTACAGTAAGCACACTGGTGTTAACACGTACGTATTCGTATTCCACTTGTCACATTCCATGCTGTCGCTCGTGGTTCATTTCTTAACTCCTGTGAGTCACGTTGAACAACTACCGTCAACATGCCGACGACACCTGACAATAAATACTGCTGTACTGAGCGCTGTGGCGAGACAGCCCACTTGCTGCATGCTTGTTGTGCGCTGTACTCTGGGTTACAACACGTAGCTCAGTCGCTCATTGCGACACCCCCTGCCCCCTTCCCCTTCCCACTGCTGAAAATCCGTAACATATTTTTGGTAACAGCCATTCCGTAACTAACACGCACTGTATATATATATTTTTTTTTTCAAAGTTCGCTACCGTAACTCGTTTTCTTCATAAGGAGGCATGAAAAACCAAATTCAAGCTTCTGGTGATACATCAAGTTGACAGCAGACATCTTGGGTCATGGGAGTGCAAGCAAATACCAGTCCGCTGTTTCGACTTTTTATTTTTAACCGTAGCAAGTCACTGAACCCACCTCGTCAAAAGCTCGGAACGTTCCGATATGATCTTCTGGTCGCAAGCCGTGTGGTGTGGAATATCGATTACTTCACGCCTCAGTGCTGCTGGTAATTATGCACCTGTGCTTCCAGCCGACCGGGATCAGTTGATTCACTGACACTTTTGGCTGGAATACAAGGATACGACAACCCCAAACAAATAAACAATTTGCCTCGGTATGACTGGCATGGTGACCTATGAAAGGGAAACCAGGAGCGTTTGATATTAACAACACACATACACACACACACACACATACCGTGGCAAATGAACCAGGGGGCACCTTTTGTTTACCTTTGTATTGTATGTATACAGCCCGTTCAGAACCCCAAGGCGATGGGCTACACTGTTCACATGTCCTGTTTTGAATAATTGCTAGTTCGTCACGTGTTCGCACGCTCCTCGTGTTATTGATATATGTAGGATACAAAATGAATAAATACGTTTCACTTTCGGTTTCAGTTTCTCAAGGAGGCATCACTGCGTACAGACAAATCCATATACGCTACACCACTTCTGCTAGGCAGATGCCTGAAGAGCAGCATAACCCAACGCCAAATGATAGATAAATAAATAATATTGACAGACATTCTCAAAGCGCGAGAAATTGTAAGACTATCAAATTATCAGGACAGCAGACATATTATTGGATCATGGGAGTTCAAGCCAGTTCCAGCCTGTTCTGTCCACGTTCTGTTCTTCAGTGTTTTTAACTGATGTTCTGAAAAAAAAATGATGCCCTTCCCACCTCGCTTTTATTTGTATTTATTCATTGTTTTGCGAGATTTGTGATGTGTGTGCTTCAGTCTTGCGTAATTTGCAGTTGTGTGCACGTCAGTCTGAGGATGAGACTGGGGAGAGAAAGCGAGTGAGAGAGACAGACAGACAGACAGACAGAGGAGGGAGAGTGAAGAAGAAGAAGAAGAAGAAGAAGAAGAAGAAGAAGAAGAAGAAGAAGAAAGAAGAAGAAGAAGAAGAAGAAGAGTTACAATTGCTAATTGAATTAGGTCTATGAGTCAGCAGTGCCCCATATCAAACAATCACATACACGTATACATGTGCACATCACATACAAACACCATTATGATCGCGAAAAAAGGACAAAAAGACAGAAAAAAGAAAAGAAAAAGAAAAAAGAAAAAAGACAAAAAGACTACCTACAGAAGCACATAAATGTACAACAGATTTTATACAAATCAGCACTAAAGTATACTCACACACGCGACACGGCGCAGACAGTTTCCATAAAAGTCAGCCATCTTGTCACGCGTCTGCTTCTCAAAGGGGACACCATATAAAATCAAGAAGTGCACCATATAAAATCAAGAAGTGCACCATATAAAATCAAGACACTGCCTTTTCAGAACAAAATTCCCCTTCTCGAGCTGCATGGAGTTGTCATCATTTCATTATTCCTGCTTTTAACGGGCTTTTGATGATCTTTTTCACGACTGTCGATGAGACTGCAAGAACACCTGCAGTAGTAACTGTGCGTCATCTCGCTGCGTGGTCGCTGCATTTCCTGGTATCCAAGTCAGCTGCGGAAACCCTAACTATATTTTTGGAAACACACCTTACTGCATTGTCGCAGCAGCGAAATGGGCCTACGTCACATGTGCACGTTCAATTAACATAATATGTAGACAGCTTCCTGCTTATATACATCATACACCCAGGCACGTAAAGCGGATTTCTCGAGGCCATCATGCTGTTTCAATGAAAACGGACATACACGGACATTTGTTTAATGGAAAGCGAATGTGTACCACTTTATTGTTGTGTGTAAATTGTCCCCATGGTTATGTTGAGCGTTTTCATGATGATGTTCTCTGTGTTCATAGTGACGTTATGTGTGTTCTGTGTTCACAGTGATGCTATGTGACGTTCTATGTGTTTAATGTGATGTTATGTGTGTTGATGGTGATATTCTGTATGTTCATAGTGATGTTTTGTGTGTTCATAGTGATGCTGTGTGACGTTCTGTGTGTTTATGGTGATGTTATGTGTGTTCATGGTGGTAATCTATGTGTTCGTAATGGTGGTTTTTTATGCTCTGGTTGCTGTTCTGTGCTCATGAAGTTCTTTGAGATCAGTCGTTGTAATGTTCTGTGTGTTCATGGTGATTTTCTGTGTGTTCATCCTGTGTGTTCATGGTGACGTTCTGTGTGTTCATGGTGACGTTCTGTGTGTTCATGGTAATGTTCAGTGTGTTCATGGTGATGTTCTGTTTGTTCATTATGATGTTCAGTGTGTTCGTGGTGATGTTCAGTGTGTTCGTTGTGATGTTCAGTGTGTTCATAGTGATGTCCTGTGTGTTCGTGATGTCATGTGTTCATGATGATGTCCTGTATTTTCAAGGTGATGCCCTGTGTGTTCATGGTGATGTTCAGTGTGTTCATGGTGATGTTCTGTGTGTTCATGGTGATGTCCTGTGTGTTCATGGTGATGTCCTGTGTGTTGAAGGCGATGTCCTGTGTGTTCATGGTGATGTCCTGTGTGTTCATGGTGACGTTCTGTGTGTTCATAGTGATGTCCTGTGTGTTCATGGTGATGTCCTGTGTGTTCATGGTGATGTCCTGTGTGTTCATGGTGATGTTCTGTGTGTTCATGGTGATGTCCTGTGTGTTCATGGTGATGTCCTGTGTGTGTTCACGGTGATGTCCTGTGTTTTCATGGTGATGTCCTGTGTGTTCATGGTGATGTCCTGTGTGTTCATGGTGACGTTCTGTGTGTTCATAGTGATGTCCTGTGTGTTCATGGTGATGTTCAGTGTGTTCATGGTTATGTCTTGTGCGTTCATTGTGATGTCCTATGTGTTCGTGGTGATATTCTCTGTATGTTCATGGGAAATTTCAGTGTGCTTATTTTGATGTTCCTTGTGTTCATATTAGTGTCCTATGTAGTACTGTGTGTCATTTCAGATTAAAAAAAAAAGTGTTGGCCCATTTTTTTCGTGTGAGGTAATTCAAGAAACATGATTGTATTATGTCAAACGAAAATAAGCCATATTGGTGATGTAGCAACAACAACAACTAATAATAATCATAATAATATAATGATAATGCTGTTTTCGTCACTAATTGAACAGAAAAGCATCTCTTTTAAAATAACACAAACTGCACTAACATTAATTAATGATGTGTGTATGAAAATCTCGCGAAGAGGAGACGTATTTTAATGATTTTGCACAATAATTATACCAATAGATTTGATAGCAAGGTTGTCCTAGCCTTTGTCGTGAACATAGGAGAGAAGGTCAAAATGTTTGGGTTTCTGTTGTGGTATGGCTTTAACGACTGTCTTGAGACAAGGTACTCTGTCACCCTATGCCATTCTTCAAACATGGCAATGACCCGGATGAAGCCCTGACCTTTCCGAGCCTCCAAAGGTCAACGGACACAAACACCGATAACGAGAATAAACGAATGGGCGAAAAGTATAGGCACACGAAAATGCTGCACACTGCTTTCCCGTGGAATGCAGCAAGTGTGTAATGTTTTTGACGTATGTCTGCACAAGATTTAGCGTAATATAAATACTTTTCTTCTTCTCTTTGTTCTTCTTGTTCTCCTTCTTCTTCTTCTTCTTCAAAATCCATAGGTAGATTCGACGAAGGAAGGTGTTGCTAACTGATTGACTGATTGAACAAATAGATACACATGACTCCTCATCATCCCGGCTCCGCTCATGTCAGCCCACCCTTTAACCCCCCCACCCCACCCCCAGCCCCGCCCTCTAAAAATACAAAACCATACAAAAACAAACAAAAAAAAACAAACTCGCACACGCACCCCCCCCCCCCCACACACACACACACACGCACACACTGATAAGAAAAACCAAGATTCAGCGATGATGCTGTGAGCAATGACAACAAGAACAGCAAAGTAACAAACCTCACAACAACTACTATCACCTCTGCACCTGCTGCTGCTTCTGCCGCCACCGCTAATGATGATGACGATGATGACGCTGACGACAAGGACAACGACGACTAAAATTAATGATGATGGTGTCACGCTGCCGACAACAACACTTCAACCATTCCAACAATGCAACTACAATATCAATTATAACAAGAGAGGCAAGGCCTTCAAGACTCACTTGTGACTGAGAGTAAAACACACAAGCTTTTTATGTATTGAGTATAATTTCAAAATGTAATGTTTAAGATGAGAAAGATCAGTTTAAAGCAAATTAAGTCCCATAGCATTAATTACAGAGTACTTTCCCTTTTTTACTAACTGCACCAAAACGTTTGCAAAATAAATAAAACTTCCATGCTTAGCAAAAGAAGTTCCCGTTTGAACAAAAAATGATAATAATGACTGCTCTTGTTGTTGGGTCAGAATATCAGATCAAAGTGCCAAGTTTAGAGAATACAAAAGATATAAATATAGCAGTTTGCATATAATTAGGCTTCATTATTTATTTTTTTGTGCCCATCCCAGAGGTGCAATATTGTTTTAAACAAGATGACTGGAAAGAACTGAATTTTTCCTATTTTTATGCCACATTTGGTGTCAACTGACAAAGTATTTGCAGAGAAAATGTCAATGTTAAAGTTTACCACGGACACACAGACACACAGACACACACACACACACACACACACACACACACACACACACACAGACAACCGAACACCGGGTTAAAACATAGACTCACTTTGTTTACACAAGTGAGTCAAAAATCAAGACACTGAACACCGCGAAAATTAGCAAGCAAACATATGTTAATCTTCTAGATATTGTGGTCATAATGCTGTAACTAATTATTTTCCTTTCACGTTGTCGTAAGAACCCCGGGTACTAGTGATGTTGATACGATTACACATTATATCATTATAGATTATTACAGCTCTTCTTTCTCTTCTATTTCTTTTTTTTTCTTTAAAAAAAAAATCTTATAATGTTTATTGAAGTGTTGCTGTTTGTGTTAGTTTTAGTATTAGTGTGATGTTCGTTCGTTCTTTAGTTTAACCTCTTTTTACTGTAAGTGATATTAGACGAGGGTAGGAAAAAGATCGAGTGGGTGGAGGGGGGGGGGGGATTACTGTGTACGCATGAGAGTAAGTGAAAGTGTGTGTGTGTGTGTGTGTGTGTGTGTGTTACATATAGAAAATGATTGAGTTTTGTTTAAAAAAAAACCAAAAAAAAAACAAACAAAACAAAACAAAAAAAACAATAACATAACAATATAACATATTTCTAGTGAAAAACTATAACAGCGAACCAACTGGACTATTTAACAAGGAGTTGAAAAAGTCATACATTAGCAATGGACTGCTGAAGATCGTCGACACTGAAGATGTGTGTGTGTGTGTGTGTGTGTGTGTGTGTGTGTGTGTGGAGAAAAGAGATAGATAGATAGATAGAGGGAGAGAATGGAGGGATGTGACCATGTTCCGGGTTAAGATAAAGTTTTCCAGGAAGTTTGGACATTTTGAGCTGTAGCCCACACCTCTGTGTTCCGTCATCTACATGCCCTGGCCGGATTTTGCGTATTAGACGGAAAAGAAGGAATTGTGAATGAACAAGGGGGTGTCGGGCGAGATAGAAAGGAGACGGGAGGGGGGGGGGTGAGGGTGTTGGGGAGGGTGGAGGGGAGATCGTATTACACACACACACACACACACACACACACACACACACACACACACAAAGAAAGATTGCAAATGAGGTTGCTCCGGTATTGTCGGGGCAGACCTACTGAAGCGTCAGCCCCTCCCCCCCACAACCTCAAGCTGTATCCATATGGGTTTGGACATAGTAAGTTTGGAAGTTGAGACACTGGGATCAGATGGAGAATAGGTAAAAATGATAATGGTTATGATGATGATGATGATGATGATGATGATGATGATGATGATGAAAGTGACTATGATAAAAAGAACAACAAGAACACTACTACTACTACTACTACTACTACTACTACTACTGATTATCATGATGATGAGGATCATCATTATCATCATCATCATCGTCGTCGTCATTGTCGTCGTCGGCGTCGTCGTCGTAATCATCATCGGCGTCATCCTCATCATGAGAAGACCAACAACGAAGAAGAAGAAAAAAAAGGAGGATAGGGTGATGAATAGATAGCTTAACAAATTACAAAAAACTTCTATGAAAGCACAGACACACAGACACAGACACACACACACATACACACACACACACACAATAACAAACACACACAAGCACACGCGCGCGCGCACTCACGAGCGCATTAACACACACGCACGCACACACACACACACACACACACACACACACACACACACACACACACACACACACTTGTAAGCACATGTAACAAATGTAAATCAATGCAGCTTCGCGGTTAGCTTCAGTTTCCGTCTGTTCTTTTCTTTCTTTCTTTTTCTTTCTTTCTGTTTTCCTCCTTTCTTTCTTTCTTTTTCGGGGCCTTTTCTCCAAGCTGTTTGTATGGGAAAATGGAAACTCTGGAAAGAAAGAAAGACAAACAGAAAGACAGACAGACAGATCGACAGACAGACTTACGGACAGGCATACAGACGCAGAGAGAGAGAGAGAGAGAGAGAGAGAGAGAGAGAGAGAGAGAGAGAGAGAGAGAGAGAGAGAGAGAGAGAGAGAGAGATCCAGACAAAAAGTTTAAGACGAGCATGCGATAAACTTCCTTGGTACCGTGTTTTATTTCAATCAAGTGAAGTGGCGCAGGTATGTCAGTTTCAGCTTCAGTTTCAGTAGCTCAAGGAGGCGTCACAGCGTTCGGACAAATCCATATACGCTACACCATATCTGCCAAGCAGATGCCTGACCAGCAGCGTAACCCAACGCGCTTAGTCAGGCCTTGAGAAAAAAAAAGGTGAATAAATAATAGATAAGCTTACATAAATAAATAAATAAATAATAATTATGATATAAAAAGGGTAGTAGTAATGATAATAAAATAATAATAATAATAATAATAATAATAATAATAATAATAATAATAATAAATAAATAAATAAGACAACAATGATGATAAATAAGCAAATAAATGTAAAACATGAAGACACACATTCACACATACACCCACACATGCATAACAGATATGCACCAAACATGAGGTTTCACAGATATGAAAGCACAGTCAAATACATATAAACGTACATGAGCTCCAACACACACAAACACACACACACACACACACACACACACACACACACACACAAATTGTCAACAAATTGTCCACATAGGTAACCTGCCCCCCCCCCCCCCCCGACCCCCCACGCCCCCACCACCCCAACCCCTCACCACCACCACCACTAACTCCCCGCCCGCACCCCCCCCCCACCCCCGCCCCCCGAACATCCCCCCTTCCTCCCTTTTCTCAGTGACGATCACAGATGACTGTACAACTGTATTCATTTTTCATTGCAAACACAACGGGTATTTTCCAGGCAGCTATTTTTATCCGCATGACGTCACGGATTTTCTGTTTGCCCTGCCTTGTTTCCGGTATTAAGAGCTACCACACCCAACCGGATTTACCCTGTGTCTGTCCTCTCTCTCTCTCCCCCCCCCCTCTCTCTCTGTGATCTCTGTGATGCATCCTGACAGTTGCCCCCCACGCCCCTTTTGATTATCTCCCCCCCCCTCACCTCCCTTTATTTTCTTTCTTTTGAATATCTATTTATTTTCTTTATTTATTTATCATTGATTTTTATTTCATTTTTCTTATTATTGTTATGATTTATTCTTTTATTTCTCTACTGTTGATTGAGTTATTCACTAAGTTAGGTTTTAAGGAACTTATTTTTTGACAGTGGAAGAAAATAGACAATTGCAATTCTTTAGGCTCTGGGCGAAACATGGCATTGTGAAATTGCATCACAACATGTACGTCATGGCGTGCTTGCGTCATAATAGCCACGTGAGAGTGACCCTGGTAACATGTAAACAACTTATCCCTTGAGGAAGGAACGTGATCGTTCCGGAAATTTGGAATATTTGACAGATTGATGTGTTTGTTTTTCTGTTTTCTCCTTATACATATATATATATATATTTATTTTTTTCTCCCCCCCCCCCCCGCTTTCTCTCCTCCTCTCTCACAGTCTCTTCTCCCTCCCTAACCCTCTCCCTCTCTGTCTCTCTTTCTTTTTCCCTCTCCTTCTATTATCTGCCTGTCTATTTTTCTTGACCTCTCTCTTGTCTTCTCTGACTACTTTACTCACCAGCCTCTCTTCCCATTCCCCAAGCAACACTTCACACTGTTCTTTTCATGTTGCATGCTCTGGGTGCAGTTGTTTTTTTTGTTTTTTTTTATCGTGAGCTTTGTTAACCTTTTTGTTTTCTTTGTTGGTGTGTGTGTTACATTTTGACCTACCAGTAAACGCCCTTGACGAAGACCAGTGGTGGAAACCGGTCGGGCATGTAAGAAACTGTTTTGTTGTTTTCCTTTTTTTCTATTGTTACACACACACACACACATATATATATATCTATATCTATATCTATCTATATATATATATATATATATATATATATATATATATATATATATACACCCGCACGTTCCAATATTCCCACAGTGCAGACATGCATACACACACAGCCTAGATGGAAGGTAAATGAACAATGCACAACAATTAACAAGAACAGACAACCAATGCCATCGCTCAAGAGAGACTTTTATTCGGTACAAGAGCAGACACACGGTGTAAGCATCAAATATAAGCAGTAATTGTCCCTCCCTAAAAGCATTTCTGGCTTTGTTCATCTGTAACATTTGAATAAGTGTTGTCCAGGGTGGATGACAGGGAGAGAGGAATCGCTAGACAAAGGCATTGGATCCGAGTTCTGTGCCTGTGTGGAAGCGAAAACTATTCTACATTATTTTGTATGTTTTCTAACGTCCCCAGCCTCGTATATTTCTGGTTAGATATTCTCAGCGATCTGCTTACACTACGTGCACTGGGAACTATCAGTATGACTTGACTGTTCTACAATATTTTCCTTGTTTGGAATTTGTCATTGATGTTTTGATGTGAACAGCATTTCCAAATTTGAATTTCACGTATGTCAGTTACATACATGTATATATATTTTTCTTTCTTATAACTTTTAATAAGATAAAAACGTTACGTCCAATGATTAACGAATATAATAAATCGAAATTGACTAAGACGCCATGATGTCGGACAAATCGACAGTACCAATTATTAGATACTTGCACAGATTTACAAGTAATCACTGTCAAAACAGATTACGACAATAGTAACACCAGTAATAATGCTGAAGATGACAACAATGAGGACGATGATGAAGGATATTATGGCATTAGTAACGACGGCAATGATAATGTATGCATTTGTGATAATGAAATGCTGTCTTTCGAAACGAAGTAAATAATACAAGAGGACATAATACTTGCTCAATACGCCAACAGGAAAAAAAAGATGTAAGAAATTCAAAATTGCTTATACTCTTCGGTTACTCCCATCAAGTAATAACAAATATTCACAGCTGCTATAGAAATAGAGAAAAGTGTGTAAAACATGAAGGACATTCACCAAATGAAATAAGAATTATGGATAATTGTAGGTGGTAAAAAGTATCAAAATAGAATCAGCAAACATTAAAAAAAATCCAACATCTACAAATGAAGAAAGAAACAAAGAAAAAAAGCAGAAGTTAATCACGAGTTGATGAACTTAATAGCTATCTAACTAAATACCAAATAACTTTATCATTTACAACAATCGTCTATGATGATATCCAACAGTTTAACATCATGTATACAAATTATTCACATTATTGCTATCCTTTCGAACGTGCATTTTTGAATGTAATGATACCCAAACGTCAAATTAAAAACACAGATCACTGGTCACGATGCAAGAACACCCATCAGTTAAAGCGGGAGACGAATCCTTTATTCAGTATATATGCGCATCAACCAGAGTGAAAGAATATATCTTATCCAGTATGTCGACCGCCTCCCCCCCCCTCCCCCTCCAGCCCCCTAAGAATGGCCTGATATCCCTAATCCAGTATATGTAACCACACCCGAAAGAATGGATGGATATCACTGATCCAACATGTAAGCACACCCCTATGTCAGAACGCTAGAGGAACAACAACGGTCGGGGCCACTGCAGCTGACAGTCAAGTTTCTGTTTGTTTATTTTCAGTTATTAAATATATAGTTCGTTACACACGAGATGTGTTCATCTTATTATTTGTCCGAGCGACAACACAACATCTACGGTGTTCCACCACAGTTCATGTCCATCATCCAGCAGCTGTACGAAGACTCGACCTGCCAAGTCATCCACAATGGGAAACTGACAGATCCCTTCACGGTGTGAGGCAGGGCTGTCTGCTGTCGCCGACTATTTTCCTTCTCGTTGTGGACTGGATAAATGAAGAAGACCACCGAAAATGGAGGGACAGGGATCCAGTGGACTCTCACCAAACAGTTAGAAGACCTGAACTTCGCAGACGATGTATGCCTCCTTTCACACAGACACCAAGATGCGCAGGAAAAGCTAAACCGACTGAAGAAGCTGAGAAACAGGTCTCAAAATTAATGCCAAAATGACAGAGCTCATGAGAGTAAACAACAAGAGGCAAGATCAGCTCCATCTCAGAGATGGAAACATCAGTGAGGCGGAAATGTTTGTCTACCTTGGCAGCGCAGTGAGGAAGGATGGAGGGGCGGATGAAGACACCAACAGCCGCATCAACAAAGCATGTCATGCCTTCAACACCCTGCGGCCAAATCGGAACTCCACATCTCTTTCCATTCATAACAAACTGAGGATCTTCAACACCAATGTTAAAGCAGTCCTCTTGTATGGCTCTGAAACATGGAGACCAACCAAGACGAACACAGCAGACTACAGGCCTTCGTCAATAGATGTCTGCAGCGTATTTTAAACGCCATTAGATGGCCAGCG
Source organism: Babylonia areolata (assembly GCF_041734735.1). NCBI lineage: Eukaryota > Metazoa > Mollusca > Gastropoda > Neogastropoda > Buccinidae > Babylonia > Babylonia areolata. The sequence goes on along the minus strand of NC_134880.1, from coordinate 12,785,426 downwards.
ACCATACCAAACGCTTGCCTCTGGAGAAGAACCAACCAGGTGCCCATTAGGGAGGAGATCAGGAGGAGGAAATGGGGGTGGATAGGCCATGCCCTTCCAAAGCCTCCAGACGACACCACAAGACAGGCACTTGAATGGAGTCCCAAAGGAAAGAGGAGAGTGGGCAGACCAAAGCAGACCTAGAGAAGCACGGGGGATGAGATGAAGGCAGCCGGATGGACATGGACCCGGCTGAAGAGGACAGCCCTCAAAACCAAGTCCGCTGGAGAAGTACTGTTGCAGCCCTATGCTCCACACGGAGTCAAGAGGCATAAGTTAAGTACGTCAAGATCAGTTCAAAAGAAGCTACTTACAACTCAGTAAACATTAAATGTCTCAATGAAAAATTAATATAACAGAATGCTTTTGAAAAAAACAACAACAACCCCACATCAAACAAACAAAAAACCAAAATCAAACCATACAAAAAACAAACAAACAAAAAAAACAACAACAACAAAAAACAGACGTGCAACAGACAAAAATATAGTTCGTTTATTGGTTAGATATATAGCAAGTCCATTAGTCAATAAAGAAGTACATTCATCAAAGAAATTATGTACAGAGGATGACTGCGCTTTACTCAAAAGTTCAACATGTCTGGTCAATATTTCAACTTAATGCACATCCATACATGAGAAAGTGATTGTGCTTCATTTATTGTGATTACACATCTAGTATGTGTGCGTGTTTGTGTATGGGGTTGTCTGTGTGTGGTTGTCTGTCTATCTGTGTCCGTGTGGTTGGAGGGGGGGCGAGGGGGGCAGGGGGGGGGAGGAGGGGGGCAGAAAAAGTCTTAGAGCCAGTGAGAAGAAGAAGAAGAAGACAAAGAAGAAAAAGCGATATAAACAGACGAATAGATACATTTTCTGATTATTTTGTTATTCATAAATTTACAGTTTGTGGATTTATAATCCAAATATCAGCTGCAAATGCCACACTGCTAAAAAAAAAAAAAAAAAAAAAAAAAAAAAAAAACAACCCCAAAAACAAAACAAAACAAACAAACAAAAAAACAACAACCAAAAAACAACCAACCAACCAAACAAAAAAACAATAATAATCATAATGATAAATAATTTAAAACACACTCACGCCCAAACTGCACACTGTAGATTTCATAGAAATCTACTGACATCCAATTTCTTACAAATAAATCGTTTGAAAACGTGTGTGTGTGTGTGTGTGTGTGTGTGTGTGTGTGTGTGTGTGTGTGTGTGTGTGTGTGTGTGTTGCACTTAATGATTGATTTCTTTGTTTCCTTCTTTCCTTCGTGTTCAACAACATTTTATTTGGCTATTTTTTAACGTACTTCCTTACTTATTTTGGTTGATAATTTTCTTTCATTCGATGTAAATGTGCTCTCTCTCTCTCTCTCTCTCTCTCTCTCTCTCTCTCTCTCTCTCTCTCTCTCTCATATATATATATATATATATATATATATATGTAGTGTGTGTGTGTGTGTGTGTGTGTGTGTGTGTGTGTGTGTGTGTGTGTGTGTGTGTTATATTTGTTTTTTTTTTCTTTTTTTTCTTCTTTTTAGACACCAACTAAAGTAGGCTGTTGGATCTGACCAGCACTTTGGGTTCATGCGAAGGTCAGGCATTGACCCCCCCCTTCACATTTATATTACATTATATTATATTATATCATATAATATTGTATCATACTATATATATTTACAGTAGAATGTATAGATCACTCCATACGCTTTGACTCTTGAATCTGAAACTTAAACAATACACAGTCTTTGAAACTTTCTGAAGTAGATTCATATCACCGTGTTGTGTTGTGTTGTGTTGTGTTGTGTTGCGCTGCGCTGCGCTGTGCTGTGTTGTGTTGTTGTACTGTGTTGTGTTCTGTTGTGTTGTTGTATTGTGTTGTGTCGTTGTACCGTGTTGTGTTGTGTTGTTGTACTGTGTTGTGTTGTTGTACTGTGTTGTGTTGTGTTGTTGTACTGTGTTGTGTCGTTGTACCGTGTTGTGTTGTGTTGTTGTACTGTGTTGTGTTGTGTTGTTGTATTGTGTTGTGTCGTTGTACCGTGTTGTGTTGTGTTGTGTTGTTTTGTATTGTGCTGTGCTGTGTTGTGCTGTGCCGTGACGTGTTGTGTTGTGCTGTGCCGTGTTGTGTTGTGCAGTTTGGTGATCTGTTGCAATGTGTTGTAACGCGTTGTGGTGCGTAACGTTCAGTAACCTTTTTTTTAATCTTTTTTTTTTTTTTTAATCCCATCGCGGTTTATTCCTTTGCTACATATTTCTAATGGGTTACACCTCATTAGTCTTCTCCGTGTGACACAGTATGGGTAAAATCGTACGGTATCAGACCGTGCCGTACAGTGCTGGGTTGCGTTGTGTTGTTTTGTGTTGTGTTGCATTGCGTTGCGTTGTGTTGTGTTGTGTTGCGTTGCGTTGTGTTGTTGTACTGTGTTGTGTTGTGTTGTTGTACTGTGTTGTGTTGTTGTTCCGTGTTGTGTTGTGTTGTTGTACTGTGTTGTGTTGTGTTGTTGTATTGTGTTGTGTCGTTGTACCGTGTTGTGTTGTGTTGTTGTACTGTGTTGTGTTGTTGTACTGTGTTGTGTCGTGTTGTTGTACTGTGTTGTGTTGTTTTGTATTGTGCTGTGCTGTGCTGTGTTGTGCTGTGCTGTGACGTGTTGTGTTGTGCTGTGCCGTGTTGTGTTGTTTTGTATTGTGCTGTGCTGTCTTGTGTTGTTTTGTATTGTGCTATGCTGTGCTGTGTTGTGCTGTGCTGTGACGTGTTGTGTCGTGCTGTGCCGTGTTGTGTTGTTTTGCATTGTGCTGTGCTGTGTTGTGTTGTTTTGTATTGTGCTATGCTGTGCTGTGTTGTGCTGTGCTGTGACGTGTTGTGTCGTGCTGTGCCGTGTTGTGTTGTTTTGTATTGTGCTATGCTGTGCTGTGCTGTGTTGTGCTGTGCTGTGACGTGTCGTGCTGTGCCGTGTTGTGCTGTGCTGTGCCGTGTTGTGTTGTGCAGTTTGGTGATCTGTTGCAATGTGTTGTAACGCGTTGTGGTGCGTAACGTTCAGTAACCTTTTTTTTAATCCCATCGCTGTTTATTCCTTTGCTACGTATTTCTAATGGGTTACACCTCATTAGTCTTCTCCGTGTGACACAGTATGGGTAAAATCGTACGGTACCAGACCGTGCCGTACAGTGCTGGGTTGCGTTGTGTTGTTTTGTGTTGCGTTGCGTTGCGTTGCGTTGTGTTGTGTTGCGTTGTGTTGTTGTACTGTGTTGTGTCGTTGTTCCGTGTTGTGTTGTGTCGTTGTTCCGTGTTGTGTTGTGTTGTTGTACTGTGTTGTGTCGTTGTTCCGTGTTGTGTTGTTGTACTGTGTTGTGTTGTGTTGTTGTATTGTGTTGTGTCGTTGTACCATGTTGTGTTGTGTTGTTGTATTGTGTTGTGTCGTTGTTCCGTGTTGTGTTGTGTCGTTGTTCCGTGTTGTGTTGTGTTGTTGTACTGTGTTGTGTTGTGTTGTTGTATTGTGTTGTGTCGTTGTACCGTGTTGTGTTGTGTTGTTGTTGTTGTACTGTGTTGTGTTGTTGTACTGTGTTGTGTCGTGTTGTTGTACCGTGTTGTGTTGTTTTGTATTGTGCTGTGCTGTGCTGTGTTGTGCTGTGCTGTGACGTGTTGTGTTGTGCTGTGCCGTGTTGTGTTGTTTTGTATTGTGCTGTGCTGTGTTGTGTTGTTTTGTATTGTGCTATGCTGTGCTGTGTTGTGCTGTGCTGTGACGTGTTGTGTCGTGCTGTGCCGTGTTGTGTTGTTTTGTATTGTGCTATGCTGTGCGGTGCTGTGTTGTGCTGTGCTGTGACGTGTTGTGCTGTGACGTGTTGTGTTGTGCTGTGCCGTGTTGTGTTGTGCAGTTTGGTGATCTGTTGCAATGTGTTGTAACGCGTTGTGGTGCGTAACGTTCGGTTGCCTTTTTTTTTTAATCATTTTTTTTATTTTATAATCCCATCGCGGTTTATTCCTTTGCTACATATTTCTAATGGGTTACACCTCATTAGTCTTCTCCGTGTGACACAGTATGGGTAAAATCGTACGGTACCAGACCGTGCCGTACAGTGCTGGGTTGCGTTGTGTTGTGTTGCGTTGTGTTGTGTTGTGTTGCGTTGCGTTGTGTTGTTGTACTGTGTTGTGTTGTGTTGTTGTACTGTGTTGTGTTGTGTTGTTGTACTGTGTTGTGTCGTTGTTCCGTGTTGTGTTGTGTTGTTGTACTGTGTTGTGTTGTGTTGTTGTATTGTGTTGTGTCGTTGTACCGTGTTGTGTTGTGTTGTTGTACTGTGTTGTGTTGTTGTACTGTGTTGTGTCGTGTTGTTGTACTGTGTTGTGTTGTTTTGTATTGTGCTGTGCTGTGCTGTGTTGTGCTGTGCTGTGACGTGTTGTGTTGTGCTGTGCCGTGTTGTGTTGTTTTGTATTGTGCTGTGCTGTCTTGTGTTGTTTTGTATTGTGCTATGCTGTGCTGTGTTGTGCTGTGCTGTGACGTGTTGTGTCGTGCTGTGCCGTGTTGTGTTGTTTTGCATTGTGCTGTGCTGTGTTGTGTTGTTTTGTATTGTGCTATGCTGTGCTGTGTTGTGCTGTGCTGTGACGTGTTGTGTCGTGCTGTGCCGTGTTGTGTTGTTTTGTATTGTGCTATGCTGTGCTGTGCTGTGTTGTGCTGTGCTGTGACGTGTCGTGCTGTGCCGTGTTGTGCTGTGCTGTGCCGTGTTGTGTTGTGCAGTTTGGTGATCTGTTGCAATGTGTTGTAACGCGTTGTGGTGCGTAACGTTCGGTTGCCTTTTTTTTTTAATCATTTTTTTTTTTTTTTAATCCCATCGCGGTTTATTCCTTTGCTACATAATTCTAATGGGTTACACCTCATTAGTCTTCTCCGTGTGACACAGTATGGGTAAAATCGTACGGTATCAGACCGTGCCGTACAGTGTTGGGTTGCGTTGTGTTGTTTTGTTGGTTTGTGTTGTGTTGCATTGCGTTGCGTTGTGTTGTGTTGCATTGTGTTTTGTTGTGTTGTGTATCAGCAAGTCACTCCACTTATTTCGGGATTACCTTTCAATCCCATTGCCTCTGTGTGTGTGTGTGTGTGTGTGTGTGTGTGTGTGTGTGTGTGTCTGTGTACCGTGTCTTTATGTGCTTCAATGTGTAGATATCTGTGTATGTGCATTGTCGCGCGCGCGCGCACCTGTGTGTGTGTGTGTGTGTGTGTGTGTGTGTGTGTGTGTGTGTGTGTGTGTGTGTGTGTGTGTGTTCGCTCGCACGCGCGTGTGTGTGTGTGCGTTAATCGTTTTCGCGTCGCTGTGGTAAAAAAAAAAAAAAAAAAAAAAAAAAGCGCTCTGAGTGACGTCACTTCCGGTCACGGGATGACGTCACTTCCACCCCTCCTCCTCGTTTTAGTTGCCCTTGTTCCCTTCTCTGCGCCACCTCTTGACGTCAACGATGGACTGGGGCAGCGAGCGATGCCTAGTCTCTGGCAGCAAGGTGAGGAGAAAGGTGACCAGCAGGCAGGCCACAGAGAAGATGACTCCAGGAGCCCAGATGGCCACGTCGCTCTGTTTGTGGTTTTAGGGCAACAGAGAGGGAATTAGTTGTAGTGTTGTCTTGGTGTATGTGTGTGTGTGTGTGTGTGTGTGTGTTTCATGCGCAGAGGTATGTTATAATGCACTGCTGTATATTTTGCAGTATTGTCTTGGTGTATAGATACACATATATATGTGTTGTTGTTGTTTGTTTGTTTGTTGGTTGGTTGTTTTTTTCATGTTGCAGAGGTATTGTTGTTATGCACTGCTGTATATGTGTTGTTTCATGTACGGCACTTAGAGCCCATTACAAGGGGAGTTTGCACCAGATAATATCTATCTATTATTATTATTATTATTAAATCTATCTATCTATCTATCTATTATTATTATTCTATTTATCTGTCTATCTATCTATTATTATTGTTATTATTATTGTTGTTGTTGCTGCTGCTGCTGCTGCTGTTATTATTATTAATAATACAATCAGTATCAGAATAATTTTTTTTTCATACCATTATTATTACTATCATTATCTCAGTGAGTGAGATTAAGGGTGGATGAGGCATTGTGACACAAACAGATCTCAAGCAGAACAATAAAACTTGGCATTCCATATAATGCATGTATGACAAAGAAAATAAACAACAAGTAGACAACTGACTCATAGCAAAACAAGCCTGATAGGCTACATATATCACATTTCCACTACTAAACACACACACACACACACACACACACACACACGCCCATATGCAAGCATGCCCTCCAAGCACACTTTTCTACGTAACTTTGCAAAAGATTCAGATTACAAGAAAACAAAACGATATCATCCTTTAGGACAGAGGATTTGCAGGAAACAAATCTACTTCACTATCTCAAAAGATAAAATTGTTGACTCATTTGCTGATTAATTAAGAAGGCTACAGATACAAGAGCATTGGCATAACTACATCCACACAACGACACAATCTTTGATCATGCTATGTTCCCACGTTTCCATAAGAACACGGATTCATAATATATATATATGCTTTACATATTTTGTTCAAATGATACTTTTTATGCTCAATGGTGTAGACTGTGTGGATTAAAAACAACAACAATAAACAAATAAAAGTAATTGGGAATAAAGGAGAGAAAACATAGCGTACATAAATACACACACACACACACACACACACACACACACACACACACCACGCACACACACCCACACACACACACACACACACACACACACACACACACACACCACACACACACACACACACCACACACACACACACACAGTTGGTTCCAGACTCACGCACCAGCAGTTTGAAGAAGGGGGCAGCCATTCCCCCGATTCGGGCACTAGAAGAGGCGATCCCCACTCCAACGTTCCTGCCACGGCAGTTAAGTACATGCAGGTATATGGTAAGTGCAGAAAGAAATGACAAATCTTTTTAATGTCCACTCAGCGTTACAGCGCCCCTCAGATAAAAGGGTCAAGAAAGAACACATTTACTTGTGAATACACCTCAAGTAATTATGTGCAGAATGAAAGAAAGAATTAAAGAATGAATCAATGAATAAATGAATGGACGAACGAACGAACGAACGATAGAACGAACGAATGAAATCATTATTGAAATATTAGATGAATTGGCCCTTCTCCCACAACAACATCAACAAACTTGTTGCGAGTGCCACCGTCAGAGTAGAGCGCCAACCCATAAGTTATTTTTGCTTCTGATTAACAGATAGTAAAGCGTGCTAACTCTCTCCATTCACAAGGCACACAACTTCAAGTGAGTGCTGCTTACGCTACCAGTTCAGCTGGCACGCAGGTAAATAAAAGGTACACTGGAACAAACCCAGCCACCTAACAAAGGAAGCGGCGGGCGAGTCCCCATACCGATCACTTGACATGTCGCACACAGCAGCAATGACAGAAGAACACAGATAGTTGCCTCGTTGGTTTTTCGACTTGAAATTGATAAATAATGAGGCCTGGCGATCAAATGATTAACAAAAAAGAGAATTCAATAAACTGATAAACTGATGGATGGATGGATGGATGGGCTGACGGGATGGAGAGACAGATGGATGGATAGATAGATAGGTGGACAGTCGAAGGTGGATAGACGGATGGATGAACAGACAAACGGATGGATGGACAAGACGTATGGAAAGATGGATGAATAGACAAATGGATCGACTGACAGACAGACGGATGTATACACGGAATGACGCACGGACAGACTGACCGACCGCCGAACGAGAATGACACACGCACGGACGGGGGGTAGGGGTCAGGGCGGAAGTGGGTGGGTTGAATGAATGGACAGACAGACGGACGCACGGACAGGTGGATGAATGGATGGATGGATGGATGGATGGACGGAGCAGGGAATGGGCGTCACCTGAGGTTGGTGGGGAAAAGCTCCGGGGTGTAGACCCAGATGGCGTTGAAGGACCCCGTGATTCCGAACCTGGCCACCATGGACAGAGTGGTCTGGGCCACGCCTGTGGCTGCGCTGTCCCCTGAGGACACGAACCACTGTGTCACCTGTCTGTCTGTCTGTCTGTCTGTCTGACTGTCTGTCTGTGTCTCTCTTCCTCCGTCCTTCTCTCTTTCGCTTTCTCTTTGTCTCTTTCTCTGTCTCTCTCTCTTTCTCTCACCCCCCCTCCCTCTCTCTCTCTCTTTCTC